>NC_140949.1:46516395-46703895 GCF_014529385.1 Adiantum capillus-veneris | reverse complement strand
CCGTTCTCAGACCCAAGACCTCACACACCTTCGAAGATGGTGAGAGCTAGCAGGGTATGAGAGTAGATTGAGAGGAAAAAGAAGTATCTTACGAGAAAGAAGTACATCTCCTCACATAATCACTCATATTAGCATAGCTTAGCTTAGTAATTAGCTTGGTAGAGAAGATGAGCATGCATTGAAGCTTGGCTCTTGGTTGGATTTGCATCCACATGCCAAGAGAGTGTTGATGTAGGCTTCTATCTCACAAGCTTGGAGTAGGTGATGAGCTCTCCATTAAAGCTTGGGAGGAGATAGAGTATTTTCCCTTCACACATGGTCAAGTGTGAGAGTGTGTGTGTCAATGCCAAGCAAAAATCAGCCCCCTCTCTCTCTTGGGCGAGCCCTAGCTGCTAAGTTAGTCTGGCTTTTGCCTCATTGGACCTCCCCAGGTCAAGCCAATAGGGATTAAGCAGCATAAGTGATAGCCTTCTGACATGTGTCCCCCTTTCCCCTTTTGTGAGAGCTTTAGATAATTAAATAATTAAACTAAACTCTCATTGGACCCCTTTGCCTCCTGGCCAATAGGAATCAGGCAAGCCATGGGGCTCCTGAATGCTCATTGGACCCCTTGGGAGACTGCCCAATAGTCTTCTAGGACACTTAATTCTTATTGGTTTCTTTTATTAAATGTTTTTAAATTAATTAAACTAGATTTACTCTAGCCTAATTCTCATTGGTCCACTTCAAGGGTCTTCCAATAGGAATTGGGCATACCTTGTGGGCATCTGGCCTAGGGAGCTGACATGTGTCCCTCATTCCCTTTGTGTAAAGGGAGCCTGTGTGTGTGTGTGTGGCTTTCTCTCTCATCCCCTAGCTTTGGGGCTCGCCCCCTCCCATGTAGGGATGTAGAAAGACTTTTTGGGCACACACTAAGCATCCAATTTTCCCTAAGGTTGACCTTTGGACACAACCTTTGAATTTTGGAACCTTAGCATTTTGGAAGTCTTAATGGGCTGAACCTTAGGGTCTTTTTAGCCCGTTGTTTCACATGGCTCTTTTGCAGATGGCCCCCCCTTTGGATCCCTATTTTCCCTCCTTTGGATCCCTACTGTGGCCGGTCTGCTAACTTAACCAATATTCTAGCTTTTTCTCCCTTGGCACTTCCCCACATTAAATGATCAGTTTAATATGAGAAAATCATTTAGGAGAATTAGATATTGATTATTATGACATTACCTCTCTCTTGAAATCATAGTCGTCCTCGACTATGGTGTAGAGAAGATAAAGCATATGCATGAGTCCTTTTCTTAGCGGGTAGAGGATCCCTATGTTACCCTACGACATCATTCCATAATGGATGACTAGTCCATTTGGCGCTTGAGAGCCTGAGGCTGCCGCAAGCATGTCTGCACATTAGTCCTATCAGTCTTCCATAGTAGAGTGACAAGCTCTACTTGGTGTTCGGGAGACGTCGTCTCCGCAAACTTGATCTAAGCATGCATACTACTTCATTTTTGTGCACAAATAAAGAAAAAGAGAGTCTTATAAGACAAAAATTTTTGTTCATTTTTAACATTTTGTACATTTGCTTACTCTTGGGAAGCATTGTAAGCATTGACAAGGTTTAGGTTATCCTTTAATTGTATGCCTTGCATCCATCTAGCATCTTCAAAAGGATAATTCTTAAACTTAATAAGATATCGTCGGATAGTCTTACCGCCTCTTAATACCTTGTCTTCATGTCGGAGAATGGACTCGGGCTGCAGCACCTCCTCGTGGTCCTCGATCTCCGGTGGGTCTTCAATAGTTGGTTCTTGAGGTGGCTCTCCTTTGTAAGGCTTTAAGAGGCTCACATGAAAAGCATTGTGTATGAGCCAATGATTGGGCAACTTAAGTTGATAGGCCATCTCATTGATTGGCCTAAGAATCTGGAAGGGACCATAGTACCTTTTTGCTAGTTTAGCATAGTACTTTTGGTGGCCCGTAGGATTCTTGCCCGTCGTGTGCCTTAATCGAGCCTTGGGAAACTTTAACAAGACCCAATCGTTTTCTTTAAAGGCTTGGGCTCTTCTGTGCTTGTCAGCAGCAGCCTTTTGCCTTTGCTGTGAGATAGAGATAGCATCCTTAATCTTTTGGAAAGATTCTTGTAGGTCTCGGCTATACTCATCTGCAGCGAAGATCTTCCCATGTACCTTAAGTAGCAAGGGCTTTTTTATCTTCCCTCAATTACCTCGAAAGGTGCTTTTCCTGTAGAAGTATGTACAGTGTTATTGTAAGCATACTCTACTAAGGGTAAGTACTTCTCCCATTGGGATCTTTGATCTACTTCCGTTACATAGGCTTTTAGTAGATCGAGAATAGTTAGGTTAGCTATTTCACTTTGGCCATCAGTTTGTGGATGATAGGCCGAAGAGAAGTTTAGCCTTGTTCCTAAATTCTCAAAGAGACCCTTCCAGAAATTACTGGTCATTCTAGGATCTCTATCCGACACTATGGACATTGGCAAGCCATGGTACTTGAAAATTTGTGAAATGAAGAGGGTTGCCATTTGATGGGCTTTGATAGTCTTTTTGACAGGTATAAAATGAGCTTGTTTACTGAACCTGTCTACTATCGTCCATATTCCCGTATTCCCATGGATAGACTTAGGCAATCCAAAGATAAAATCCATGGATATGCTCTCCCATGGTGAATTAGGGATTGGCAAGGGTTGAAGCAATCCAAGTTGCTTCCCTCTATCAAATTTTGTCTTTTGACATACCACACATTTGGAAACATACTCATGTATGTTCACTTTCATGGTAGGCCAATAGAAATATGTTTCAATTCCCTTTAGGGTAGACTGAATCCCTCTATGCCCCGCATATGGGGGAGCATGAGATTCATACATTACTTTCTCACGTAGTGAGTTAGTAACGCATAGTCTATTGCCATAGAGAAGATAACCATCTTGTAAAGTAAATGGTTCTTCTTTCTTCCCTAAGGCAAGGGCTGAAATCACATCTCTAAAATCGGGATCAATAGCATACTCATCTATCATTAAAGATAGATCATTGTGAGTTGCTATGGAAACCGCATTCACTCTCGGTCGTCTTGAGAGTGCATCGGCTACTTGATTATGCTTGCCAGCAATGTGAGCAATATGAAAATGAAATTGCGAAAGGAAATTTGCCCACCTCATTTGTTTGTCGGAGAGCTTGGTCTGCGTCATGAAGTACTTAAGACTTTGGTGATCCGTTCGCAGAATGAAAGGAGTCCCCAATAAATAGTGCTTCCATGAGTCTAAGGCATGTAGAACTGCAAGGAGTTCTTTTTCGTATATGCCTAGAGCTTGCTCAACAGGGTCGAGCCTTCGACTCTCATAGCCTATGGCGTGCCCTTCTTGGAGCAAAACAGCCCCAAGGCAATCACCACAAGCATCACATTGGACCTCAAATGGTTTTGAGAGATCCGGTAGTGTAAGCACAGGTTGAGAGATAAGCTTTTCTTTAAGCTTTTCGAAAGCATTGTTCTCCTTAGCAGACCACGTATACCTAACATTTTTCTTTGTTAGGTCATGTAATGGTCCCGCAATTTGTGAGAACTTTTCTATGAAGCGTCTATAGTATGCACACATACCTATAAAGCTTCTTAGTTCATGAAGATTCCTGGTTTAGGCCATCCTTTTATTACCTCTAACTTGGATGGATCCATTTGGATTCCATCTTGAGAGATAATGTGACCTAAATATTGAATCTCTTGCAAGAAAAATTCACTTTTCTTTCGATTAACATAAAGTTTATTCTCTCTTAAAACTTGAAATATTACCTGGAGGTGTTGCTTATGTTCCTCTAATGAATTAGAGTAGATGATAATATCATCAAAGAACACTCCAGTGAAGGTTCGATGAGGTCTGAACAGCTTCTCCATCAAGCGGTTAAATGTGGCTGGTGCATTAGTCAAGCCAAAAGGCATGACAATGTATTCGTAAAGACCAAATGTAGTACGAAATGCGGTCTTTACAATGTCTTGATCAACTATCCTTATTTGATGATAGCCACTTTTTAGGTCAATCCTACTGAAGTAGGTCGATCCTTGTAGCTTATCAAATAGGTCTTCTACCCGTGGAACGGGAAACCTATTCTTGATAGTGATCCTATTTAGTGCTCTATAGTCGACACACATACGATATGTGCCGTCTTTCTTTTGCACTAATAGCACAGGTGAGCAAAATGGAGATGAGCTAGGCCTAACCATGCCCTTCTCAATTAACTCATGCACTTGCCGCATAATCTCCTCTTGTTGAGCTTGAGAAACTCTATAAGGAGGTTTGTTAGGCGGTGAACTTCCTGGAAGAAGTTCAATTGCATGGTCGTCATTACCTCGTTTAGGAGGTAGCTCAGAAGGGATGTCGTCAATAAAGACATCTTGAAACCCCTTGAGAAAATTGGATAACTCTAATTCCTTTTGGTTGCTTTTATTTTCTTTTGCTAAAGCATTAGGTTCATTTTGAGAATCTTTAACAAAAATCATGTACACGGAAATAGAGCTCTTTATTGACTTGTTGAAAGCTGGTGTATGTACAATGGGGATGGTGTTACCCATCTCCCTAGCATCTATATACATGTCCTTTTCCCTGAACTTAAAGGAGATTCTCCTTTCAGGAAATTTAACATGGGCAGCCAGACGGTCAAACCATGGTGCCCCTAGGATTACATCCTCATGCTTGAGAGGAGAGATAAAGAAATCCTCTTTGTCCACATAGCCTTGGACATGAAGCCTCAATTTCCCGATTAAGGGAGTGACTGAAGCTTCTTGCCCCTTGAAGGCACTGTCTGCGGGTAGGATATCTCCCATCTCGTAGGATTGTATGCCTAGCTTGGTGGCTAACTCCATAGATATGAAATTGTGAGTAGAACCAGGGTCAAAGAGAATAAAAGCATCATGTTCTCTTACCTTTCCCCAAGCATGGCATAGAGGAGATCCTTTGTGGTGAGTTTGGTGAATCTCCTCCTCTTGGATTTCAACCAAAGAAGCTCTAGGAGGATCTTGGCGGTTGTTCTTTTGGGGACAAGCGCGGTACGCATGCCCTTGTTCGCCGCACTTGAAACACCGGTTATCTTTACGATAACGCTCAAGCTCTTCAGGAGAGAGTTTATTCTTTCCTTTGTAAACTCCCTTCTCTTTAGCTTTGTTGGAATTGCCCTTAGGAGACTTTTGGACATTGTCCTTCCCCTTAGGCTCATTGGAACCTTTGTTTTCCGGGGGCTTATTATTTCTTTTACCCCCCGTTTGGAAATTGATTCGCGAGGCCACCATAGTATGGTGTATTACCGCCGATATGGTACGTGGCCTTTGGGAGTTGACATACTCCGCCATTTCTTCGGTTAAGCCCGCACAAAATTGTTGCTTTTGCTCTCCAAAATCCAACTTTTTGAAGACAGTGGCTTTGAGTTGTAGGTCCCAAAACTTGTCTACATATTTGTGGATGGATTCATTGGGAGAGAGCTTTAAGCTTCGCCATTCGGTGAGTACTTTGTCTTTGGCATCGGTGGCCAAAAACTGCTTCATAATGGAAGCTCTTAAAGCCTTCCATGTTCGTGGAGCTTCACCGTTGGCTCGTAGGCTAGACCACCATTGTCTGGCGGACTTTTGAAAGTGCATAGCTACATGGCGTAGCTTAGAGGACTCCGTGAAGCCCTCATCTCCAAACGCCGCATCGAATTGCTGGATAAAGGCCAAAACTTTGTCTGTAGCACCGAAGGTGCCATCATAGGTAAGGAAAGAGATGCTCTTCCCTCCCTCTTTGAATTTCTTCAGCTTGGACGACCTCTTCCATGCGGCATAGGATTTCCTATGGCCTCTTCTTTTTGATGGTTCAAAAGTTGCACCATCACTTTCTTCAGAAGATGAAGAATTTGAAGAAGGTGGAGAAGAGGGTGACCTCTTTCTCGCCTTTTTCTTGTCTTGATCTTTGTCGTCTTCACCATAGCTTTCATAAGAGGAAGAGGATAAAGAAGATGGAGAAGAGGGTGTCCTCTTTCTCGCCTTTTTCTTCTCTTGCTTTTTATCATCCCTCTTTGAATTATGGCGTGGAGAAGAGTGTGATGGTCTTCTCCGCTTTGGTGGTGATGGAGAGCGTTTAGCCCGCCGTCTTCGTGGAGCCATCTCCGCCGAGGTGGCGGGAGACTCGCTTCTTTCTCGTTCCTTCGGTGGAGGCTCTTGAGTTCTCCTTTGGGAAGGAGATGCATCATCAAGAAGTAAGTTCTTGAGCCCTTCATATGGATTCTCTTCTTCTTCCCGAATCGGAGAGAGACCTCTTTTGGTAGTCTCACAAGGAGGCTTCCTAGGTGTTCTCTCGTCATGGTGATGAGCTTGGAGAATCCCGTGAGCACGGAGCTGCCGTTGCACTTCACTTTGGAGAGATGGATTGCCCATGGCTTGTTGAAGCCTAGAAACAAGATAATTAACAAGCATTGAAGCATCATTAGTAGCTTGCTCATGAGCAAAATCAAAGTTATCAACATTAATTTCACTCTCTTTAATATTGTCAGCCATTCTAACAACTTTTAGGTGTAAACTTTTTAGGTGTACTTTGGCACTTCAAGCCCTAGTTGCTACTCCTCTTTACCCCTTTAGAAAAAGCACTCAAGCTACTGTACCCGCGGCTCGAATACCATTAATTGCAAGGAATAGAAGAGAGGGTCTTTCGACACCAAAACAGCACCGGCTCCTGTCAAGCTTCTAATAGCTCAATAGTGGTTAAGCCGTAGGCAAGCCCCGTAGGACTCCACTATTAAGACCATAGCTCTCGACGGTGATGCCCCGTTAACTGCACAAAGGCAGGCGCACTGCAAGGCTGAAAAATCCCTATTCTACTTACTCACAGGCAATTAATAATACCAACCATTTGTAGCTAGCTTGAGGACCTCCCTTCTTGAGCAAGAAAAGAGAAACCTTGAGCTCTGATACCAATGTAACATTTAATGGCCTAAAATCTTATGTGTAGCGGAAATTAGCATGAACATAGTGGGCATTTCATTAGAGTTGATTCCTAATGAGAATTACAAGAGTGCTTGGGTGGAGAGAGCAACAAAAAGCATAACACCTAGTTAGATAGCATCGACAATACTTTCAAAAGAGAGAGCAATTAAGCTATTGACAACAGTTGAGGACCGGATTTCATGGAGCCGGTCCCCCCTCCAAAAGGCTTTGTATTATGGTTTCTCCCATCAAGAGAGACATTGTACAATACAATTCTTTGTGTTCCTTCAAGACGAGCTAGTGCAATGAAGATGGAAGCTTCATACACCAAGCAAAACACTTAATCAAACACAACTTGAATTATCCCCGTTCTCAGACCCAAGACCTCACACACCTTCGAAGATGGTGAGAGCTAGCAGGGTATGAGAGTAGATTGAGAGGAAAAAGAAGTATCTTACGAGAAAGAAGTACATCTCCTCACATAATCACTCATATTAGCATAGCTTAGCTTAGTAATTAGCTTGGTAGAGAAGATGAGCATGCATTGAAGCTTGGCTCTTGGTTGGATTTGCATCCACATGCCAAGAGAGTGTTGATGTAGGCTTCTATCTCACAAGCTTGGAGTAGGTGATGAGCTCTCCATTAAAGCTTGGGAGGAGATAGAGTATTTTCCCTTCACACATGGTCAAGTGTGAGAGTGTGTGTGTCAATGCCAAGCAAAAATCAGCCCCCTCTCTCTCTTGGGCGAGCCCTAGCTGCTAAGTTAGTCTGGCTTTTGCCTCATTGGACCTCCCCAGGTCAAGCCAATAGGGATTAAGCAGCATAAGTGATAGCCTTCTGACATGTGTCCCCCTTTCCCCTTTTGTGAGAGCTTTAGATAATTAAATAATTAAACTAAACTCTCATTGGACCCCTTTGCCTCCTGGCCAATAGGAATCAGGCAAGCCATGGGGCTCCTGAATGCTCATTGGACCCCTTGGGAGACTGCCCAATAGTCTTCTAGGACACTTAATTCTTATTGGTTTCTTTTATTAAATGTTTTTAAATTAATTAAACTAGATTTACTCTAGCCTAATTCTCATTGGTCCACTTCAAGGGTCTTCCAATAGGAATTGGGCATACCTTGTGGGCATCTGGCCTAGGGAGCTGACATGTGTCCCTCATTCCCTTTGTGTAAAGGGAGCCTGTGTGTGTGTGTGTGGCTTTCTCTCTCATCCCCTAGCTTTGGGGCTCGCCCCCTCCCATGTAGGGATGTAGAAAGACTTTTTGGGCACACACTAAGCATCCAATTTTCCCTAAGGTTGACCTTTGGACACAACCTTTGAATTTTGGAACCTTAGCATTTTGGAAGTCTTAATGGGCTGAACCTTAGGGTCTTTTTAGCCCGTTGTTTCACATGGCTCTTTTGCAGATGGCCCCCCTTTGGATCCCTATTTTCCCTCCTTTGGATCCCTACTGTGGCCGGTCTGCTAACTTAACCAATATTCTAGCTTTTTCTCCCTTGGCACTTCCCCACATTAAATGATCAGTTTAATATGAGAAAATCATTTAGGAGAATTAGATATTGATTATTATGACAACAGTGGTCTCAAATAGCCCCAAAATGGAAGGGCATAAGGGATGTAGAAGAGTTGACACTCAATACATCCATAGTCACCCTCTCTCCATCCCAAGGATATGATAGGGCAAAAGAAGAGAGGTGCCCCTTTTATATTTGTTATAGCTTCACATGGGGCATCGACGAGAGAGAGAGAGAGAGAGAGAGAGAGAGAGCGAGAGAGAGAGAGAGCAATTACATATTGTTTCAAAGAAAAATAGAGTTAGTTCTACGACAAGAAATTCTTTATCTACCTATAACATTTTTCCTAATCGAAGCAATACAATGAACACTCAGTCACGTATAACAAACTTTTTCAATTTTTAGGTCAAAATTTGAAGAATGGGTGATAGATCTACACTAAATCTTGCAATTTTTTTACCAGTTTTCTTCAAGGCAAGTTTGAAAGCTAGCTTGGATTTTGCAAGTTTAGCTAGTTAAAAATACACTAACCCCATATTTTAATGGGGCGGTCTATTTTCAAAATGTGCATCATATCACGTGAGTTGACTGGAGAGGATTCATGTATACACTAGTGGGAGGTGGGATATTTTAAACAAGACCATAATGTAGATATAACATGTATATTGGGATATTATTCACCTCCCACTAGTGTATACATTCATGTATACACTAGTGGGAGGTGGGATATTTTAAACAAGACCATAATGTAGATATAACATGTATATTGGGATATTATTAGTAATCTCTTAAGTACACATGACATAGAGGGCTTTTGATGATTGACCGGCCGAGGCTTTTTTGTTTTGCAAACATAGGTCTCCAACAGCCCCAAAATGGAAGGGCATTACAAACATTGAAAATTTGCATTCTCAATACATCCATGGTCACTCTCTTGTCACAATCTCTTGAGTGCACATGACATAGAGGGCTTTTGATGATTGACCGGCTGCGGCTTTTTTTTTTTTTGCAAACATAGGTCTTCAATAGCCCCAAAATGGAAGGGCATTACAAACATTGAAAATTTGGATTCTCAGTAAATCCATGGTCAACTTTCTTGTCACCTAAAGTACAAGCTATGCACAAAGTGGAGAGATTCACCTCCATGGGGGCACCAACATAGGCACATGTGTGTGTGTGTGTGTGTGTGTGTGTGTGTGAGAGAGAGAGAGAGAGAGAGAGAGAGAGAGAGAGAGATATTCCTTGGTAACTTGGTAGCCATCCAAAAACATCCATATACCATTTTAGGGGAAAATGGAGTTAGGAATTCTACAATTGAAATTTTGTATCTACCTACTAGCACTCACTACGTTGGCCTTCAATATTACATAAAACAAAAGAGTCATGGTGCTAGAGTTTGTAGACATGCAAGCTTTGCGAGGGAAAGATCATGGCCGAAAGCCAAATATGAAGTATCCTAATATACATTGATAGAGTCTTGATTAAAGTTTCAAGAGCTTGAGGTTGCGAACATCGAAAGAGGTGAATTTGTTATGGTAGATTGATACAGTTACACTCTTGGCTCCAAACAAAGCAAAGGATGGTTCATTTAAGGGAAATGAGAATTCTAGAGCTCATGAGCTTAGGTGGTTATTACCACCAGAACTTGGATATCCAAATAATGATTTCAACAAAAAATTATAGGCTTTGGGCCTACAATTTTCTTTAGGTAGAGGATCTTGCATTTGTGCTACAAAACCAAAATCAGATATTTCTTTTTATCATAGAACTCTTGAAGATTTCTTGAACAAAGAGGCTCCAAACAAAGCAAAGGATGGTTCACTTAAGGGAAATGAGAATTCTAGAGCTCATGAGCTTAGGTGGTTATTACCACCAGAACTTGGATATCCAAATAATGATTTCAACAAAAAATTATAGGCTTTGGGCCTACAATTTTCTTTAGGTAGAAGATCTTGCATTTGTGCTACAAAACCAAAATCAGATATTTCTTTTTATCATAGAACTCTTGGAGATTTCTTGAACAAAGAGGCATTGATGGCCTTGATTCCTTGATGCAATTGAGAATATCTTTACCAAAGAAGAAATTTTATCATTCCCAAACAAGGATCAATTGTCGCAAATGTAATCAATTCTTGATCAATGTGCACATTTTTTGTCGAGACAATTTGTATGCCATGCTTCCAATTACAATTCCATAAGTTTGTGTGCGTGTGTGTGTTTGTGTGCACAAGAGAGAGAGATAGAGAGAGAGAAGTTTTCATGTTGTAGAAACCATCTCAAGCAAAGTCTTGAGCTCAAATCCTGTTATTCACGAGGGAGTTGTGAGAGCCAATTAGAAAGGTTATTATGGTGCCCGAGAGAAAGAGAGAGAGAGAGAGGGGGGGGGGGGGGGGGGGGGAGAGGATTGTTAATGCCATAGGAACACATCTAGAGTGCTTAAAGCTCTCACAATACAAATCTTTAGTAGAGCTTGTTTTTTTACTATAATAACCTTTGAGTGTGATAACAATATATCACACTGAAAAAGTTATTATAGTTTCACCTATTTATTCACTAAGAGAGATCTCAAAGATCTACCCTACAAGTTTTGAACTCCAAAGTTTATGTGCATGTGTGTGTACATAGATAGAGAGAGAGAGAGAGAGAGAGAGAGAGAGAGAGAGAGAGAGAGAGGGGGGGGGGGGGGAAGAGAGAGAGTCTGAACTCAAGACTTGATGATATAGAGAGGTAAGAGGGGGGGGGGGGCCAGGGAGGGACACAAGGAGAAGAATTTTTCTTATTATCATAAGAACAATCCAAACCAATATCAAAAGTTTAGTCGACAAGTCTTGACCTCAAGGTTTCATGAGAGAGAGAGAGAGAGAGAGAGAGAGAGAGAGAGAGAGAGAGAGAGAGGGGCAAAGAGAGAGAATATTCAGATTCTTCTTAGCTCGTTATCACAAGGACTACAACCCATCATCCTTGCTTGCGTCCATGTTCACACTCACATGCACCTACAAACATGTGTGTGGGTGTGTGGGTGACCCAATGGCCACACTTTTTTAACCGCAGCAACGCACGGGTCACACACTAGTTTTTTTCGGAGTGCTTCTACACTAGCTCATCTACTCTAAATTACTTTGCTTTTCTCCTTTTGTTGCTCACTTGTTTTGGCCCATTTGCTTTTCTCTGCTGTAATTTTGATAACCCTTGTGGTGGGTGGGTGTGTGTGAGTGTTGGAGGAGGGAGGGGTGGAAAGGGTCAGGGGCAAGTTTGAAAGCCATAATTCTTGGTGGTATATTGTCATCAACCTTCTTTCTTTTGCTTGAAAGCCATAATTCTTGGTGGTATATTGTCATCAACCTTCTTTCTTTTGCTGCAATTGTGCTCTAATCTATATATATATATATAAGGAGAGGACATCCACGTCACTTGCAATAAAACCTGGCAAAACTTCTAATCTAAATGCAAAAGTGTAGGATAAGAAGATTTAAAATGAAAAAGTGAATGGTAACATTAAAGGAATCATACATTGAATGGCTTGAAAGAAAACTTCCTTTTTTTGACAAATCACATAACTCTCGTGCGAGGTGACAAAGTAAATCCGTGAGGACCAGTGAGTCACTTGACTGCATCTGAATTGATGACCTTGGTCACCGAGGATGAATGTCCAAAGGAGCTAACTTGGTTGTTTAACCTTATAAAACTTCTAAGCTAATTGCAAAACTGAAGTGTAAGGAGATTTGAGATGCAAAACGGAATGGTAACATTGCACGAAATGAAAAGACCTTTGGCAATGAAAGCTCAAAAGATTTTCTTTTTTCAAAGTATATGTATCAATTTAATTATACATAAAGTCAATGTACCAATTTAACTTCACATAACAAAAATGGCAGTCTTGGTGGTGATTTTATCATTTAATAAAAGTCCATTTTTGAAAATAAATTTGGCTTTGTCTTTTTAAGGGTTATTTTTTAAGACTAATATTGATAGTTTTAAAAATCTGTGCAAGTTTATATTTAAATTTTTTTTTTTTTTTTATAAAGAGACTTCTATATCCTTTCGTAAAATGTTTGAAAAGTTGTTGAACATTAAGCACCTGTGTTTGCTGGCAGAGGATTTGTAAAACACTTTCCCGCCATTTTGAATGGAGATGTTTGGATTGAACGATTCCTTAGCTTCCGAAAGGATTGGATCATTGGAATTGCTTCACGATGTGGATGAGGACAAAATGTAGGTGGGACCATTACCATTTTGAGCAAAAAATTGAGTGAATGATGCTCATGCGTGCACTGCAAGAGAGATCAAAGAGAGATTGTTTTCTTACACGAAAGTATCTTAGGTTTTCTCAAGTGCTTAAAGGCAAACTAATTCTTTTCAAGCAAATCTCAAAAATTTGTAAGGGAGATTAAACTAAATCGAGTTGAGGCATAATACTCTCTCTCAAAAACATGAAAAGTTCACATACGTTTAATTTTAGTGGCAACTTTATTATATATGAAGGCTTTTACACTTTATTTTTCTATACTTTGTGGATTTTCTCACCTTCAAATCTAGAATCTCAAAATTTATAGGAAGAATAATTTATTAAACCTAGAATTTTTTGAGCATTCGGCTATACTTAACGAAATTCTCCTATAGCTTAACTGTTAAATTTAGGCCCTCAATTACATCCGATGCACACGCGCGTCTGTTTTGTTTCGCAAGCACTCCCCCCTCCCCCGCCGCCTCCTTTCAGGCATGGACTCTCCTGCATAGAGAGAGAGAGAGAGACACTTGTGTGAGTCCGACCTCCATGCTGAAAGTGCAACAGCCGGCCGCAGGGATGGCGTGTTTCTCCAACATGCTGTAGTTGTCCCACCGTCTTGCCTCAGCATGTACAGGACCTTGAGAGAAGTCCCGCGAGCACGGATATGCTCGTTCTCAACCAAGGCTGCCTTCATCGTCACGAACCTAATGAAGCACATTCGCCTCAAAGCTCAGGGATGGAGAGAGAGAGATTTGCTACCCACGCATGATGGCATTGAAGCTCTCGTTACCTGCTACGTCCGCCTCTCTTCCTTCGCGTTCTCGTTCAGACATGACGTCTGTCGTCAAAGCACACAGAAAGATCTTTCTGACACTCCCGCCTCTCTCCACGTGCCAAGCCACCCACCATGATCCTCAAATTTCAAAAATTTCCAAAACGTGAAAAGCTACAAATTTTTTATCTTTCGAGAAATTCTATCTTGCGACGAGCGGCATTTTTTAAAATTTGAGGGGCATTTTGGGAATTCCCACAATCAGAGGGGAATTTCAGTAACTTCCCTAAAAAAATAAGGCGTTGTCTCAGTTTTCCGGTTAAATTTCGAAGCTCTTGCGACCAGCGGCAAAGGTATTTTGGGAAATTTAAAAAATTTGAGGGACATTTTGGGAATTTCCACAATCAGAGGGGAATTTCAGTAACTTCCCTAAAAAAATAAGGCCATACTTCAAGTTGTCTCAGTTTTCAGGTTACATTTCGAAGCCTTGGTCGGTATTCACACTAAAATTTGCGAAAATATTTCAGGTTTCTTCAAGGCAAGCTCAAAATCTAACCGGCATATCAAAATTTTATCGGTTAAAAAAATTAGAGGTGGGTTTTTTCTACCACTACCTTTGTCTCCGTTCGTCCTCGAGCAAAAAAAACTCACGTTCCCGCAGACGTCAAGACCTCACGATGCTCCCTACCTCGAAAATAATTTCTCTCTTTCCCTGTCCTTGTCGTCTCCACGTGCCATGCTCAGTGGCCATGCGACCCACCGCTTTCCCCCCCCCCAAACCCTCTTTTCCACTTGGTCTAGCTTTCATCCAGACTATCACAAAAGCATCTCCGAAGATTCTTAGAAAAAGAAATGAAAACAACGTTTTTTTTGGCCACTTACCTATGTACTATGTGGAATCTTAGAAGATAATTTGAGTTTTATGGAAGAGGAAGGAAAGCAAAATTTTTCTTGAGGTGCATTTGAAAGCATAGTTAAGTTTTCCTTGGAGGGGCATTTCAAGGAAAGTCAATATGTTGAAAAGTTTCATCAAACAAACAAAAGCTCTATGCGGCAAGAGAAAGAGAAGGCAAGCTAGGGTTTTTTTGAAGAGGCGTAGCCCTAGCGGACTCACAACAGGGGAGGGGCCCCTCTGGAAAAATTTCTAGGGACTGTGCCCTAGTATGCATGCGGTGCTACCGGCTAGATGGGGTATCCTAGTAAGTGTGACTTGGTCCATGGATAGGAAAAGACTTGGATATGGACTGCTAGACTACCCTTGTTGGCCTTCGAACCCACTCGCTTTCTCAGCATCAGGTTGTATTTTTTTCTAATCGGGTCTGGCGACGACCCTACTTTGGCTTGGAGCTAAGCAGCTTGCCTTGGAGGTTGTGTATCTAGGAGAACTCGGTGGCATGATGCTACAAAGATGATTTTTTGGGTTGTTGTGGCCCTGATTGGGTGGTGTGGATCTGGTCCGCGGTGTAGTGTGCTATTGGTGGTAGCGATGTTTTGTGCAGTGAATTTCTCTTGGTTGTTGGCCCAATCTCGGTTTTGTTTTGGCTTTGATGCGGCTTGGTTGGGGTATATTGATGGCTGTGTGGTAGGGCTTTCAGCATGGTGGCAACCCAGTTGGTTTGGATGGTGATGGGGATTTGGGCCTCGCCACATGACATTATGTTTGATATGCTAAGTAGGTGAGGTAATTCTGATGGTCTTGGTGGACATGGTGGGGGTGTTACAACCTCCCAACATGATAGCATCCTCCCAGTCTTATGTATCATTGGGTATGTTTTGGATGGTTTTATTATGGATCAAGGTTGTGGTTGGACTCTAGATTTCAGTGACGTTTGGTATGGTTGTATCCTATGATGTCCTGGCTCGGTCTGTGCAGGACTTTCTTTGTAAATTTTTTGACTTTCTAATTAATTTCACTCACTAATAGCTAGTGTGTGACCCGCACATTGTTGTAGCCAAGAAAAGCATGGCCATTGGGTCTCTCTCACACACATGCACACACATGCCATATTAACAGGTATGTGTGAGTGTTTGTATGCACACAAGTGGAGAGGATGATATGTAGTCCTTGTAATCACTCCAAGAAGATGAAAATTCTCTCTCTCTCTCTCTCTCTCTCTCTCTCTCTCTCTCTCTCTCTCTCTCACACACACACACACACACACACTTCAACTGGTATCAGAGCCAGAGAGAAGGCCTTGCATCATTGCAATGTTGCGACGGAGATTGCAGTGAAGGTGTGAAATTTTTAGCACTGTATTGCATCACAAATTTGAATGAGGAAAAGATCAAATTTCACCTTGATTCCCTTAACCCTTTCCAAAAATGTTGTGATCTACAACTTTCCAATTGAAAGTTTTATCAAATTCCGCACCAATTTGGCTACTTGTTTGGAAGACTGCTTGCAGGTCTAGGGTAGACAACAACAAATTTTTACAGATTTGTTTTGACCTGTAAAAAACTCCCATCTCAAGTTAATTGTTGTTTGGCCTGACCGTTTTTTTTTTGAGATCTACAACTTTGCAGAAGGAAGCTTCTGCAAATTCTGAATGGTTTGGGAGATTTTGGGCATTCAAAATTTGCAAAATTTGAACGTTCAAAATTTGCAGGAACTTCCTTCTGCAAAGTTGTATATCTCGAAAAACCAATCAGGCAACACAGGGATGGACCTAAAATGGGCTATTTTTCAGGTCAAAATAGATCTTTAAAAATCTGTTGTTGTGTATCGTAGACTTGCAAGAATTTTTAGCACAATCGTGAGCTAGATTTTCAACTGATTCGGATGCTCATTTGATACACATTCAATGCATACTTGACGCTTGTTTATATTGCCATGTGGATGCACATATGTGTGCTTTTTGATGGATGATATTCTTTGCCTTCGAATGGCATATGTGTGCTAATTTTTGGTTGTTTTGAGCATCAATTTGTGCCTTAATTTTCTTGGTTTGCATCCAAGTTTATGTTAATATATGCCTCGCTTGTAGAATGTAGTTGATGCACTTTGCGTTTTGGATTATAGGCCTGTTTTCCAAGTTCAGGAAGTTGAGACTTCGACGCAGGTGATGTATACTTGAGTGCGGATTTTGCGCATGATTTGCTTATGGTTTTGAGCATGTTTATGACATGTATGGCTATTATGTTAGATAGCCGCCAAAACTTTGTCGGATTTTTCTTGCGAGTTTATTTGTTTATGTGCATGGTTTGCAGTCATGTTTGATTGCATTTGGCACTCAGTGGTTACTTTGCCATAGTGTTTTGGCATCACATTGTGAGAATGTTTTCTCATTGGATTATGTCATTTGACATGTATGTGATAATCTCTTCACGAGGAAAATTGTGATGATAGATTCATCGGTTATGACATAATGCTTTTGGAGTAGAATGGTTTTTTTGGCATCATTTGAGTGGTCTTGCTTACTTGTTTTGTTACATTGATCGCCATAGTTTTGACAGTTCTCTTAGAAAGCTTATGCTAGCTTTTGTTATATTTCGACAATGCTTGGTGTATGAGTTAGCCAGGCTTTGGCTATTGTCAATTGATCATTTGTGCTTGATCTTGTCACAGATTATCACCATGAATTTGGCATGTACATCATTGTCAGGGTTGATGCTTTTCCATACAAAGTTTGATGGTTCAAACTTTCAGCGTTGGAAAGCAGGTATGCATGATGCATTGATTCAATTGAGCCAAGTGTTGCCACTACATGGCATGGATGCTAGGCCAGAGCCTATGACTAACGATGAGTAGGAGGACTTGGATGATCTTGCATGTTTGATGATCATGTTACACCTTGGTGAGTTTTTCTATTCCATTGGTCTGGATGCATATATAGCTAGAGATTTATGGAAAAGATTGTGCAAAGCTTTTGGTACAAATGAATCTATGGAGATGCCTACAGTCAAAGGACGATCTTGTAAACACAAAGATACTGTGTGTTGGCATTGTGGTCATACATGGCATGTACGTACGCATTGTTTTCAATGGATGAGAATACACAAGAGACAAAACAAGAGGGATGCTATCACTTTGGATGATGTGCTAGCAGATGTAGCATATGTGGCATGACAGAGATATCAACTTTGCTTCCATGTTTACTCTTGAATTTTTAATGTCGATTTTGATGAAAAATTACTTTTGCATTTGATACTAGATGTGAGTGCTAAATTTCATGCCAGGCCGAGTGGTGAGTGATTTAGCACATATGCTAGTGGTATGCTCGGACATGTGTGTCTACCTGACAATTCAGTGCATGGGATAGTTGGTGCAAGAGATGTCAGACTATCGTTGCCGCGTTGTTCATCATACATGTTGTGAAATATAAGCCATGTGCCAGGGACATAAAAATTGATACATGTGAGTCAGTTACAGGACAACAAATTCCAAGTAGTACAGGACGAGCATAGTTTTAAATTGTACTATGGACATCTATTCATAGCGAGAGAATCTAGTGTTGGCACAATTCATGCGATGCGAGTATGTCACATGCAAGACGACATAATCTTTGTGATTACGCGACCATGTAGAGAGATGAGGCATGTCTCCTTTGTAGGTAGGTTGCATGATGCTCCAGTTTGTTAGCATGTTGAGCTGGTTGTGCAGACAGTTGTGTAGTAGGGCATGTCATTCATGGATACGATGACATATATAGATGGCTTGAGCGGTGAGGATTCAATTGTGATTTAGTCATTCATGGATATGCTTAGGCTAGAGGCTGATGCGTGTGAGTTGGAGCTAGCCATTGCTCTTGCCACACATGGCTCATGATAAACAGATGCTCTTGGTGCATATGTGACATGCGATGGATACGAGGATGGATTCCAAGGATCGGAGTTTAAGTGTCAGGGTGATTGCCATGAGTGGAGTTTGGAGCCAAATTTGATTGAGATGGTTAGATTGGCAAAGATTGCCAGAATTGTATCCACATTCGGGAGTTCATGTACGAGATACTGATCGCAAGACCCGAGATTTCATTTGCGGTAGGTGCATTTGTAGTGTGGAGCAAACAATCATGCAGTGGTTGATAGTTGCCTTGAGCATAGGGGCATTAATCTCTCTATACTTCCTCTACATTTAGAGCTGGATGCACATAGATTCAGTGAACCAGTGGGCATTGGCTAAGGTCATACTTGCGGATGGCCTTGTACAGGCTTTGTATGGTTATCTTTGTTCTCTCCCTCATAGCCACATTGGCCTTTATGTGAGAGGTTGTTGGGGTAAAGCCCCATGTGGCCGGCTAGGCCGAGCGTCTGTCCACTATATTTATTCATTATACATGATAGAATAAGAGGGCTCACATGCTAATAGTGAGTTTTAACCCTTGCAAACAAAAGTCTCCTCTTCTCTTCTCTTCTCCATTGTTGCTCACACACACACACACACATCAAATCTTGAGATAAGATTTGTCAAGTAGATGTTTAATATCTATTTGAATCAATAGAAATTATCTTTTTCTCCCTCCCCCACCCCCCACCCCCCCCCCCCTCTCTCTCTCTCTCTCTCTCTCTCTCTCACACACACACACACACACACACACACACGCACACACACACACACACACACACACACAAACACACACACACACACAAATTAGGGAATTGTAATTGGAAGCATGCCATACAAATCATCTTTACAAAAATGTACATGTAATACAATTCTAACAGTTGATCCTTGTTGGTATCTTCTCCAGTAAAGATATGCTTAGTTGCATGGCCTTGATCTCTTTATGTGGAGGAAATTATCAAGATAAACAAACCCTCAGGAAATAAATTACTTTATATGGTAGAAATCTTCAGGTATACAATGTCAAAATGTGATGTCTTATGTAGCACAAATGCAAGAGCCTCTACATGGAGAAAGTTGTTGAAACCATTTAGATCTAGATATCAAATTCTAATGGTAATATAATTATGCACACACTACCTAAGCTCATGAGTCCAAAGCCGCATTTTTAATAACACTTTTCATTCCCCTCAAATAAACCACCCTTTACTTAAAATCAAGCCTAAAAAATATCGCCTCAGTAGACAATAGTGTAACCATCTCAATCGAGCACAATACTTTCACCCTCTTTTGGTGTTGACAACCTCATTTCATTGAGCCATAATCAAAATGGTATCAATGTATATTAGGATGGAGCTCTCACGCTCCCCCCTTATGCAAAATGGTGTGCGGATGTTGGTCTTGTGGCCCGTCTCTGATTGGTGGTGGTCTTGGAAGTCTTTCCTTGTTCATTCCTTCGACGGCTCGGTGGACAAGCAGGTGAAAGTGGCAGATTCCCCTATTTGGTGGCATTCCCATGTTGGTTCTTCTCGGCATTAGTAGATGTTCAGGTGATGGAGTTTGACTACTAATCTGCAGATTTATGTGGTGTCGATTGGGTGGCTCCCATTATCAGCCGATGTATGGTTGGCTATGTAATCTGATGTTTGTCCCTTGAGGGGGTGGTGCCATGGCTTGTCATGAGCATGGCTTTGTAATTTTTTTTGGCTTTAATACATTAAACACTCACAATTTGTGAGTTCTACAAAAAATAAAGGACAGTTCATTTTTGGCTTTCCATAATCTTTCCCTTGCAAAGTGGATATTTCTACAAACTGTATAGCCGATAGTCTTTTATTTTATGGAGTATTTGAAAGCCAAAGTAGAGAGTACTAGTTAGATAAAGCATTTCTAATTGCAAAATGCCTAGCTCCCTTTTTCCTTGAAATGGTATGTAGTTGCTTTTGGAAAGCTACCAATTTTCCAAGGAATCTCTCTCTCTCTCTCTCTCTCTCTCTCTCTCTCTCTCTCTCTCTCTGAGTCTCATGCAAGGTTATAATAAATTTTTGACAGTGCACCTCTGTTCTTTGTGCATAGCTTGTGCTTGAGGTGGTGAGAGAGTAACCCTGGAAGTACTAAGTGTCAAGCTTTTTAGTGCCTCTCATGTCCTTCTATTTTGGGGCCTATTGGAAACCTGTGTTTGCATTAAAAAATGACTAAAATTTTAAAACTTGGGCTACATTCTAGACTTGCCTTAAAGAAATTAAAATTTGCAAGTTTTATGTAAATACTGACAATTCTTCATATTTTGGAAACCTTTATTTATTAATTCAATTAGTAAAATAGTATAAGTAGATAATGCATTTCTTATTGTAGAATTGATTCCCTTTTTATGTAATGGCTTTTGGAAGTCTATGAGGTTGTCGAGAAATCTCTCTCTCTCACTCTCATGTCAGTGTCCCATGCGAGGGTGTAATAGAGTTTTGACAAGTGGTGCACTCTCCTCTTCGTGCATGGCAGGTTCTGCTCGAGGTGGCAAGAGAGTGATCATGGATGTACTGAGAGCATCCAAGTTTTTACTTTCTCTCAAGCCCTTCCATTTTCGATCTATTAGAGACCTATCTTTGCAAAAAAAAGGATTTACTGTATATTTAACCGGCTAAAATTGTAAAACCCAGGCTACATTCCAAGCTTTTCTCGAAGAAAATCAATAAATTTTGCAAGCTCTAGTGTAAATATCGACAATTCTTAAAATCTTAACGTAAAAATCGAAAGGGTATATGCTTATGTTGTCCCATGTAAGGCACATGCAGTGCCAACTTGACTCCGAGACCATCCACCTTTGCCTCTTTGGGTGAAGTTGTAGCATGTAGTGTGCACATCCTCGGGGTTAGTAGAATATCGTCGTGTATAGGTGCCTAGTACAAGGTTTTCGCTCAACATTGCCCAACGTGTGGAATCATGAAGAGCTTACCATGTGGTATTCTATGATTTTTTTCTCCTTTTTCTTTGTATGGTGCATAGTCCGTGTTTTAATGGGCACAATGCTCTTTGATGTGATGAGATGGATTTCTGCTTGCACAAATATATGTACATGGTTATGGGTTAGGCATCCTTGTAAATAGCCTTGTGAACTGATATGGTCGGTCATGTTTTCTCCTCATGGACATTTCTCAACATGAGGCTTATGTATTGGTGCTAATTTTAATTACTGACCCTTATGAGTATTGCTATAAATAAATAAAATGATCAGCAATCAAAATAGAGTCACCCTTCAAATTTTTGAGGCCTCCATGTGGATTTGTGTAGGAAGAAAAGGGGAGCATTTTAATGGCATTCAAAAGGAAAGTAGAGCCACTCTTGAATCACCTTCAAGAGGAAAGATAGAGTCATCCTTCATCAAACAATGTTGATGCTTCGAGGCTCCTCTCTCTCTCTCTCTCATACTGATTTTGCACGTGAGGATGTAATAGATTTTAAACAGGAGTGCCCCTTGTCAATTTCAAAGCACGTGCTGCTCAGGGTGGGGAGAGTAAGGTTCACACTAGAGGGATGGGCACCCAAATTACTAGGCTTTGCTACCTTCATTAGGTCTTGAAGTCTAGGAACCTTTGGGTCTTTGAACCTAAACTAGTTGTGGCTCACTCTACATGGTCATCTCCACCCACTAGTAATCCTTTTTAGACCACCTTGCCCGCTGTTTAGGAGACAGCTTGACAAATCTCAAGACAAGGGTAGAACCAAGAGGGCACGACCCTCACAAGGTTCCGACTATGCATGCATTGTCAAGGAGTCTCCTAAACAATGTCCAAGTGGATTATAAAGGAGTACAACTGGGTGGAGGTGAGCATGCACAGTTTCCTATGGTCTTTCACTAATATATGAGCATGCCGATGAGGTCCTATGGAGGTGAAGAGCAAAGGCTTATGGAGCTTTTGCATGATCCATGAAAATTGTGGTGATGGAAGTTCATGGCGACCTTTCATGAACTTCAACACCTCCACTATCATGTGTGCAAGGGCTGCTTCATGCTCAGGTTTTTCACAGACCCTAAGGTGTTGTTGGGCTTGATGGGAGTGCCCCCTCATGGGCACCAAAATTTTGCATAAGAAAGAGGTCCAAAAACCTTCACATAGGTTGGTGTGAACAAATCTCTCTTTCTTGCTCATCTACTTCCTATGCTTGCTCACCATGGCCATTGTATGTCCACATTATTTATACAAGCGGGGCACCCAAAGCTTGACAAGGGACATTCCCACGAAACCCTTCAACCATGGTGTCCATGGCATCAAAGGATTTGTGCCTTATACCCTACAATTCAAGGCACAAATAGATATGTTGCACAACCTGCATTCCTTCTCTCCTGCATTGGGCTACCAACATCAAGCCCAACATTGGGCTACCAACATCAAGCCACCATGTATTTCTTCAAAGGGTTTCACACTTGGAGGGCCTAAGTGGCCCTTAATTGATTAAGGGCCATTCTCACCCAAAAACTGTACATCAACAAGGTCAAAGCAAGTCTTAAAAAAGCTATAAGATGAACATAATAAATCCATAAGGTCATATACACAGCATGAAAAGAGTGCATGATTTGATTCAGCACACAAGTTGCAAATTTGCTTCATGTTGTCCCCAAGGGGTGTCATATAGATGACACACAAAGAGTGCACGATCTCATTCAGCACAAAAGTTGCAAATTTGCTTAATGATCGTTCCGAGAGGGCCACCCCATTTGAGGCTCGGAATTGGACATGTTGAGGCTTAGTATGAGAAGGGTAAAAAAACTATGATTGGGAAAAATTGAGCACATGATTCCAGGGATTGCTCATGATGGCAGGAAGTTTAGGGCTTGTAGAAAAATTCAAACCAAAACATTTTGTGAATATTTTTAAGTAAAGAAATACTCAAGAAGCTAAAAGTCAAACTAGGAGTGGTTCCCCGATTAGATTGTGTAGTCAAAGCAAGACCTACTAGGTTCAAATTAGAGTTTTTTTTTTTTTTTTGCAAAACTCTTTGAGTTTGAAGCACGACAAGGTTTTGATGATGCAAAGTGTTGTATCAATATTCTTGAGATAACGTTCCATGCGGCATCAATTAATCCTTGTGATGTTAATGTCAAGTACATTTACTTCATGTTGCTCATGGCCTATCAAGGCATTTGTTAAGTTCTTATGCAGACCACTCAAAATGGTCATATTGACATGCTTTGGCAAAGCCAACTGACGCATTGACAAGTAGTTGGGACTTATTTAAGAATCTCCATTTTTGTGATGGTTACCACTTGCAATCATCGGAGATGGCAATGGTCATCAAGTTTGAAGAATTCATGATTTACATGTTTTTTCTTGCTCTATCTATGAGTTTCCTTTCAAGAACTCATGAAGAGGTTTTTGAGGGTTACAAAAATGTGTACAAAATTGAAAGAGAAGTACTCGGAAAGGTCCCCCTTAAGCATAGAAACACTTATCCATGGTCAAAACATAAAAAAACAACCATTTTAACCTCCAAATCAATGCATTTAGCTCACAAGCAAGGCGTTGCGAATCACAGCAGAATTGAAAATGATTACACTTAGATTGTAGAGCAAGAGACAAGGAACACAATGTGCTATTCAAAAATGAATTCTGATTACCAATCCAAGAGAAAAGAAGATTACAATTCTTATCCGCAAGAAGCCCTCACAGCAGTGAACATTTTCTAGAATCCTTTAAGCTAAGGATATCTCTTTTGTCCAAAGTAAAGGTTTTGACATAAAGATTAAGGGAGCTTTCCCACGACCATCTGGCCACTTACAAGGGTGTCGACTTAGAGAGGTTGAAAGGTTATTGTTACATTACAATTACAAATCATCATAGGCTGAATTACACGGCTTCTTTTGAAAAATTGAGTGAGAGTCTATAGGGTTTGGTGTGCATCCGCCTGTATCCAGCAAACCTTCCCCTCTTCCTATTCATGGCACATCCTCGTGCAAGACATCTTTGAGTGAGTCTATTGTCTTCTCTCGAGCATTGCAATGAGGTTTCTGAACTTTTGCACTTGTGCTTCAATCTCTACTTTGGTGGCCAGCTCTCTGAAAGGATCTTGCTAAGAGTATTTTGATAGGTGATATGACGTGCTGGTAGATCTTTTTTCATGGGATGGAATATGGAGGAGACCACTTCGAAGAAGCCTGTCATGAACGCCTCTTCAAAGGTCTCCATGTAATGAGAGGGCAGGAACATGGCTCTTGCATATAATCCCATGATGACATTCCTGCTTGGGATTTCTTTCTCCATATTCCAGCAAATGCCTCTTGTGCCTTTGAAAAAGATTTATCAGGGATGCTTTGTTGCTTCTATATCATTGAAACTATAATGCAGGTGATGACCATCTTGGCAATCTTCACAAGCATCTGGCATGCGTGATCCAGGATCTCCTTCATCATGTTGATCACCCCTTTGAGAGTTTGAACCATATGCTGCTCGACGGTGGGTTGTTATTGAGTGGCTTTGTGATTACCGGGTAGTTCAGCACCGCCGGCCTTTTGCTTTGCCAAGTGTAAAAGTTGTCCCAGGATCGCTATCTATTGATGGCATATTAAGTTGGGTCGATCTTGAGATGTTGGAGAGCATTCCTGTAATATGTTTCATCTATTGGTCTTTGCTCAAACCATTTATTTCGCCAGAGGGGTTGATTATCAATGATTGTCTGAATTTGACGTGCCATGACAGGAACCTCCCTGTAATCCCCTCTTCTGTTTGGTTCAAGTTCTGGTAGCATTTTTTGCTACCATAACCTAGGCTCTTGCCGCATTAGTGGCAGAGCGATCATCTGATGCCCGAGATTCTTTACCACCTCATCTAGAATAATCATGAGGGCAGCCGATTCCAACACTTTCAGTTCATACTGCATATAGGCTTTGTACGAGGGATCCTTTACTTTTGAGATCCAACACTGAATTTTGTCCTTGGCCGACTCCGAAGTGGATATCATGGCTGGATCTATAGATTCCTTTGTTGCTTTTCCTGTGCTGGTAGTGGGCACCTCTATTTGATGAGCCCCAAACATGGATTGTTCAAATCCTCTTCCTTGCTCAAATTCTATTGGGGCCTATTGGTGCTTTGTCTGTTTGGCCTTTAGAGTTTCTAAGTGCCCTCTTGCCTCACACAACTACTTCCTTAGTTTGTTGATTTCTTTGTCTTTGGCTCGTTGTAGGGCCTTATGTCCTACTGTCATGATCTGTCTATCATACTTTTCTTAAACCAGGGCCTCTTTTAAATCTTTAATCTCTTGGTCTAAGGATGCATATCTTGCATTCGTCGTTGAGGAGGAGGGTGTCTCTTGTATGGTAAGGAGCTGAGTTAGAGTCCTGCTAACCACATCATATGAGCCTTGCAGCTTCTCATTTTGTTCTCCTTCTTTGGTTAGCTCCTCCTCGAGGTGTTGCTGCTCAACTTGAAGTGCGGACTTTGCCTCGTTCAACTGTTGCACCTCTTTGTAATAGTAGGCTGCACTTTCTTGTTCCCTTTGCAACTCCGATTGTGCCTGGAGCTGTGCTTTCTCTAATGTCTCTATTCTTTGCTTTAGCTGCAAGGAATCTGCTGTTGCCTTAGACGCTTCTGTTTTTGTAACTTCCAACTCCAGCTCGTGCAGATTGTAAAGATCCCTTTGACATTGAAACTGGAGCTTGATTTTCTCTAAGTGAGCATCAATGTCAAAGGACTTGACTATTTCCGCTCCTTCCTCCAATGCAGCTTGTGATCGAGGCGATCTTGGCCTTTGCTGGCTTTTTTGGCCCTGATCTGATTTTTTATCCTCATCAGTTTGCTTATCTCTCCATTTTGGATCTTCTAGCGCCACAGAGGTTGTGGTGGGCTTTGTTTGTGTGGCCTTCGAATTCGTTTCTTGATTTGCGTTTAGTTCTGACTGCCTTTTCTCCGCTCCTTACTCTGGCAAAGTCTTCAACTTTTTCTTTCTCTTTGTTCGCAGTCTCTGGAGGTGCCCCAGTGTCCTTGGGAGAACCAAGCTCTTGAATGTGCTGGTCCTGCGTGTCTTGCTGTTCCTCCCCTTGCGAGTTTAATTTCCTCTTTTTTGTTTCAAAGAGATTCGTCAGATGATTTGAGGGAGATCACCGACGCATGGCTTCTTTGCTTCTTCTTTTTCCCTTTGATCCATTTTTTGCTTGAGTTGCCGCATGGTGTTGGCAATCTCACGTTTTTCTTCAGCTTCCTGTCTTTTTTGCTGCTTGATCCTTTCTAAAGAAGTTGTCTGTTTGCGTAGTAGTGGACTATTTTTTTCTCCTTCCTCTTTTTCATCATCAGCCTCTGTTCCTTGGGTTGGTTTTTCTTCATGCTTCTGTTGGCGGAGCCTTTCCCTCAATGCATGTGCTTCTTCCATTGTCCTCCTGGCATGAGTAATGGGAATAGCTTTTGCCATGTGCACAATTTTCTTTCTCAATCATGTAAATCCTAGAGTGTACTGGTTGTCGTGCTCCTCCTCTAAAGACTGGTACTCCGAAGGAGTGTCTTGCTATTGGGACCCAGCTTCCTGGCTGCTTCAAGCATCGGACTGTGTCTTTTTGCTGTTAGAGTTTTTAAAGTTGAGCTTTGCCTCGTCTTCTTAACTTCTGGCTTCAGCCTGGTGGAAGGTCCTGCCACATGTCTTACTGCTCTTTGAGATCTGTGGATCAGATCTATCTGTGCTTCGGTTGGTGGTAGATCATTGATCATCCCCAGTGGCCTGATAGGCAATACGCGTCAGCATTGGTCCAGCGTTCATGTAGGCTTTGCTTCTTTGGCTCCCTTTAGGTTTTCTTCGACAATGTTGTCAAGAAGATAATTGCCAAAGTCGAAACTGACCACTCTTCCCTCTGCCAAGCCCATTGCCATTACCACTGCCATGTGCAACAATGGTTTTGTATATTTGGGTGGTTTTTGCACTTTGAAGTGTTGCGATATAAGGCACAATGAAAATTTAGTTTCTGAGTATATCTAATCTTGATATGTTAGCTTGTGGCCTCATTGATTCAGGAAGGCTTTATCATTATCTATTGCCTTTGTCATTTGAAAGAGATTGTGCGTCCCTTGCTACAGGTGGAGGGCTTCATTGATAATTTCTGCTGTGATCTTTACCTTAACTACTACCTCATCCTTGCCGGTCAGAGTTGCTTCCTCATAGTACTGAATTGAACTTATGAGCTCATGAGCTTGTCTGAAGTCCATACCCCAAGGAGGCAATCATAAGAAGTTTTCTAACTGTAGGCACCTACCCCCTGCTTGCACTCTTGGCTTTTGGTGCAATGTCTACATTTCTCGTGGCAAGATAGCGGCCTTTACTATTTCTCCCTCTGTAGCTTGAAACCTTCCGATGAAGATGTTAGTTGGTATTGCTCGAGCTCCTGTTCCGTGATATGAGCTTTCTCATTTGAGGAGATATCTGTTATCTCATAAGGTGCAACATTCCATTCCCTTTGTGCTTTTCTTCGAGGCATCTTGTGGTCAATTTTTTCTATGAAACCAGGTTTTAGCCATTGACCAAAACTGTCGAAAAGTTGCAACTTGACCATAAAATGAAAAATGAGCATAACTTTATCAAAACTACCCCAAATTTGACCAAATTACTATAGGCACAAGGATATAATGTAACAGATGAATTTTGGTAAAAAGGAACATGGATTGCGATCCATGTTGCGAAGAATTTTGAAATTCCAACTAGGGGAAGTTGTTCCTAGGAATATAGAGATGCTGCTGTGAAATTTTCTCTAGATTTAGGGCTTGAGGTACATGGATCCTAATTCATGTTGGGCAACATTTTGGAAATCTGATGATACCATTTGGTAGGGTTTATCTAGATGATGCCTTAGTGCAAAATTTGGATCAATGGTCTGACACTTGCGCTAAATTTTGGGCCTTCTTTGCAGACTTAGAGATTTTTGGCTTTTTGAAGTGGATTTTGGAATTCAAATGGCTTGAAACTTCATGGTTTGGCTTTCTTGAACATACTGGATTAGATGGCATGGTTTTTTCTTTGATTGGGCAAAAAGGTACATGGATCGCGATCCATGTTGGGAAGAATTTTGATACAATTTCTTTGCACATATGCTCCTAAAGGTTTTCCTAGTACACTGGTGAAATATTTTCAAATTTGGACATGTTTTTCCTTAGTTTGTACCATTTTCTAGTTTATGGCCATGTAATTTTTGTTTGACCATATCTGTTTCTTGCAATCATTTTTGGGCACATGTTTTGCCTGATATTTATCATTGTCTTGATTCCCGATGATTTAGGTATGTAGTTCACAACTTTGCTTGGCTCCCTGTCAAATTTCATCAGAAATTGAATCCATTTGAGGGGACAAATTGATTTCTGCAATTTTCACCATTTGCAAGTAATCCTTTGCGTGGTTTTGATCCTACAACCATCATTAAGTTACATTTCCTTGTTGATAGGCTTCGAGGAGAGTGTGAAGTCTCCCAATTGGTTTAAGTAGCAATTTGAAAACTTGTCAAGAACTTTGCTTCTAGCCCTTCTTCATAAGTTTGGCAGGCATCCCACCATTTGAACTTTCCCTAAGTTTTTATTGGAATCCTACCTTGTTCTTTGACAAAATGGCCAAAAGACCATTTGCAGACTGAAGGTAGCAAACTAGAAGGATTTGATGATCTTAAGAGCATTTTTTGTGATTATTTTTGCAACACCATTACTATTTTTGCATTTCCCAACTAGTGAGCCACTCCTACCCTGATTTTGGCAAAAAGGAACATGGATCGCGATCCATGTTGGGATGCATTTTGGAAATCCAGCTATAGGAGTTTGTTCCTGGATACCTGTGGATGCTCTTGTATCAATTTCTCTAATTTTATGGTTTGAGGAACATGGATCGCGATCTATGTTCCACCACCTTTTGCTACTGTTTTTGTCATGCCTGATTTTGCCAGCTATTTGGGGTCTACTGATGAAAGATTTTTGGTTTTTGATGAGTTTTGGGATTCCCCATTGGCCCTGTTAGTTTTTCGCTTTTGTGACTTTGTACTGCTTTGATTTGTTGTTTTGGCAATGCTGATGTAGTATGGGACATACACACATGCTCTTGCAAGGTTAATGATCATACCTGTCAAATTTGGTGTAGTAAGATCCACCGAGGTGGTCGCAGCAAGCAGAAACAAATCCAAAAACTCTATGCTTCTATGGCTCTCTCTCTCCCTCTCTCTGAATGCAAATGAGCTTATGTAGCCCCATTTGACTATATGTTTCTAGTTTACCCGGAATGCCCCATTTTTACTTACCTCCATTGATCATATCGTGTTGTTCATATCACCTATGTTTCGAACCATTCATCATACTGACGCTCGGTTGACAAATGGCGTTCGATCTGCAGTTCTGATCCTTTAGAAGTTGGCTAAAATCCATCTTGTGTCGAATCTTTCCATATTTTCCATGTGAAGTCCTTGCGTTGAAGCTTTGGTGTTTTCTTTCAAAAGTCAATTCCGACTTTCCTGGCTCGACTTATTAAATTTTATTGATTATCTGTCTTTTTTTGCATTTTGTAAAAGAAAATCATTTACAATTATTATTAGTTGGCCAAAAATTAGCCAAAATTAGTGTAACCTCCCTTACATACATATTCTTATCCTGGTATTAGATGGTGACGGTATGGCTTATGATTATGCCAACTAAGAGTTTATGAGGCTCTGAAAAACTTGTTTTAAAGAAAAAGAAAGGAAAAAAAAAGAAAAGACATACATTGATAATAATAATATATACAAATGATAATCTTGCCGCATTTTCTCTCTTCCTAGAGTGAGTCGTCCGAGACGAACATGTGGTAGTGTGCATGGGAACAAAGCACGTGTCTATGCATAGCCGTACAGTGTGGCTCTATGATGCGGATGGAGGATATGCATGGGGAAACAAAATGATGTGCAAGAGAGAGGTGCTAAACAATATGTTCAGTGGCTATTGGTGTCGAGGTCACATTGAATCTGCGTAGGACGAACAATAGTAATTGTAGAAGATGCACCTTCTGTTTGATGGTGACCTGCAGAACTTGTGATGCTGCTGGTTGTTTTGCTTGAGGGTTTTGTTTTGGTTGCAAATAAAATTTCTTGCTTGTGGATTTCCGAGAAGAGGCCTCGTGGGAGCGATTTTGTTTTGGTTTCCATACCCACTTGACATTGTTGGGTTTTCGAGGGTGGTGTTCCATTGGCCTAGTTTTGACTGACAAAAGTCGTAGGCAATTTGGCAAGGTCTGATTTCTGTGTAGGCAATGTAGGCGGACTTGTATTGTTTTGTCGTTTTGGTATCCACATTTGCTTAGGATTGGTTTGCATGATGGATTTTTTAACACAAATTTGCTTGACCACGGTTGTGGAATATCATTGAGCTGGTGCATGTGGCGATGGTAGAGGTTCCCATACATGGTCTGTTTGTACAAAGGGTGTGGCAAAAGATTGGTCCTCTTGTTTGACTAATAAGATATTGTCTTGCCAGTTTGGTGGGGCTTGATAAGTTTGCATCCAAGGAAATCCCAGAATAACTACTTCGTTAAGATGCTGATCTTTGACCACATGAAATTGATGCGGATAAATTGTTCCATCAATGGTGATTGGTAAATTTATGTGGACCAAACTGTCCATAGTGCCTTTGTTTGCTACTTTGAACCCCATAGTGTTTGGCGTTAGAGACTCCCGCGTGGTTTTTTTGAAAGTGGAGTAGTTAACTACATTAGCTCTGGCCCCAGTGTCCACTAACGCTCGCTTTGTGGTGCCACCTGCAAGTTGTAAATTAATGCGTAGATCCATTCCTCCTAAACATGTAGCGGTCATTTGGATGGATGCTATTGGAGCAGTATCGACAGCATCGTGCTTTTCTCTAAAAGTTTGCTTGCTCCTTGCACTTTAATATTTTGATTTTGGCTTCTTGCTATGCTTGTTCCCGAATATCATGTGCTTGACTTCTGCGCTGAGTTGCTGCGTTTATTGTTGCGAGTTCTTCTCGAGTCAACAGAAGAAGATATTTCTTTAATATATAGCCACTCGTCCAATTAGGCACCTCCTCACCTGCTAATGTTGCAAGCTTGATGGTGCCACTTTGTGATATGTCATGTATCACAAAAGGCCCCATCCCTCGCTTTTTTGAGTTTTTGGAGTGTTGTTTGAGGGAATACATTAGAACGTAATCCCCTTTCTAGAACTCCTTGTCGATCACGTGTTGATCATGGAAAACCTTCATTTGTTTTTTTTGAGCATATATCCTAGCTATCATTCTAAGTCAAATCTCATCTAATTGTTCTAGGGTGTCTAGTCTCTCCGATAGCTCATGGCCAGTCCATCCGAATTGTGTTGCCACTCTTAGGGTTTTGATTAGGAATTCCAATGGTAGGATCGCATTAATCCCGAATACTAGGCTAAAGGAAGTCGTACCGACATTAGGCAAAATTTGGACTCACAAAGGGGCCCTTTAAGGAGTTTGACTTTACCTCTCTCTACCAAAACGGGCGCATGGATAAATTTTTGCAAACAAACTCCAAAGTTGGCGGAGGTTTGATAGTTAGAATGTCCTCTTCAAGCTCTATCTACTGATATATAGCACGCCATGAGATTCCTCATATTTTAGAAGATTCTTTTTTTGATTCACTTAGATTCCGACAGAGTTGGATTCCGACAGAGTTGTCACATAATAGGTGAATCAAAAAAAGAATCTTCTAAAATATGAGGAATCTCATGGCGTGCTATATATCAGTAGATAGAGCTTGAAGAGGACATTCTAACTGTCAAACCTCCGCCAACTTTGGAGTTTGTTTGCAAAAATTTATCCATGCGCCCGTTTTGGTAGAGAGAGGTAAAGTAAAACTCCTTAAAGGGCCCCTTTGTGAGTCCAAATTTTGCCTAATGTGGAGGTTTAAAAGCTACTCTATAAGCCCATAAGGCGGTGTGTAGCTTTTGATCTCAATCATTCCTTGAGTCACCTAATATTTTGGTGAGTAAGGTGCATAAGATTTTGTTGGTACTTTCTGCTTGCCCGTTAGCTTGTGGATGATAGGGTGCGGATTTGCGATGGACCACCATGTCATAAAAATGTGTTTGAAAAGGAACTGAGCTATAGTTTTTGCATCATTTTCTTGGGCCGCCTTTGCTTCTATCCATTTCGTGATGTAGTCTGTTGCTACTATGATGTATTGTGTGTGCGTCCTATATCTTGGAGGTATGATGGGACCAATGAAGTCAATGCCCCATTTGGCGAAAGCACGTACCCCCATCATTGGCCTCAATGGCATTTCATCTCTCCGTAGGGGTGGTTTTGTGTGTTGACATTCATCACATGGTTTGACATATGTCTATGTATCCATAAACAGAGTTGGCCACCATACGCCTGAGTGTAGAATGAGCTTTGTCATTTTATCAGCAGAGAAATGTCCCTCTGTCTCTCTTGAGTGTGCTTGATCTAAGATAACGTAATATTCGTTTTTTGTAGCACACAACCGTAGTTGTTTGTCCTTTCCCCGCCTATACAGTTAGTTGGCAATGAGCAGATAGTGTTTGGCCTCTTCTTCTACAATTTTCATTCTTGCTTTGCCCCATTCCTCTGGGAAGGTCTTGTTTTTTAAGTACTCAACTATGTGAGTACTCCATTTGGGTGCTTGTACTACTTGAAACAGGGTGGCATGTTCCACTGGAGGTTGTATTGTACAGCTATCATAGGATTTTACATATGTATGGACATTATGTTCCATGTTTGGACAGTAGACTCCTAGTCTCTTCAGCCTTTGGCATGTCAACGTTTTTCCATTGTGAAATCCCCTATTTTGTATATGAGCCTGTTTGAGGTAGTAGGTGGATTCTTTGGGTTGTGCACATAGTTTCAATATCCCATCCTTACCGTGCGTTTGTACAGTCATCTTGCTAAAAGCTGGAGATTTTGTGTTTGATGTATAAATGATGGTTGTCTTTCTATCTGTAATGACCCGATTGTGAGTAGAGGAATGACCTCTTTACTCCATCTCGGTAACATTTCGATGTTAAACAAATACAAATCAGGAAGATCATCATCGACACCCTCAGGTGCTTCTCCATGAAATAGTCGTAAAAGATAATCTGCTCGTGTGTGTGTGGTCCCATTTTTTACGACTATCGTGAAGTTAAACTCAAGAAATAGTATAAACCGGCGAACAATTCTTCCAGTGTTGCAAGATTTGTTTACTAAATATAGCAGAGCCTGGTGATCCACAAAGAAGACAAACTTGTTTGCTAGAAGGTAGTGTCTAATTTTTTTGACAGCATATATCATCCCCAGACCTTCCCTTTCCGTAGTGGTATAATTTTTCTCTGCATTGTTTAGTTGCCGACTAGAGTAGCAAATGGGAAAATCCATTTTCTTCTCTCTTGGCTAGGCTAATATGCATCCGATGGCATAGGCTGATGCATCAACATGAACATGAAAGATTTTGCTCCAGTCAGGGGCTTGCAAAATTGGAGCAAAAATTAATTGTTGCTTTAATTTTTGGAAAGCGTGCTCGCATTCTTCCGTCCATTTGAACTTAGCAATGAGGGCATACAATGGCTTAGCTATTATATTGTACATATATATGAAACACCTGTAGTACCCGCAATGCCCCATAAATGCTTGCACTTCTTTCATCTTCATTGGTCTCGATAATGCAACATTTATTTGTACCTTCTCTTGATGAGTTGAAATTCTGTTTTTGGACACAATGTGGTCAAAATTTTATCTTCTCTTACCATGAAGACGCATTTTCTGGGTTTAAGCAAATACGATACGTTCTCCACTTTTCAAATAATTTTCCTAGATGAGTGATGTGATCACTTCTTTGATGAGAATGAACAAAAAGATTATCCATGTAAATCTCCAGAAATTGTATGAGATATTCTTTGAATGCATGGCTCATTAGTCTTTGAAATGTAGCAGGGGCATTGGTCAGGCCAAAAAGCAGACAAATACACCCCACTCTATCACAAAAGCTGTCTTATGCTAATCTTTCTCTTTAATCGTCAACTGGTTGTAGCTTGAGAACCCATCCAGAAAAATATAGGCCTCTTTCCCTGCTAACCTCTCAATAACATGATTGGTTATTGGTAGTGGATAGTTATCCCTCATGGTGGTTGCATTTACCTGTTTGAGGTTTACACAAACACACAGTTTTCCATTCTTTTTGGGTACTACCACAATAGGGGACACCCAATCCGTCTATCTATTCCTTAATTTTCTTGGAAAAAGTCTCATTATTACATGTAAGGATGTTGTCTACGTGGTTTGGAATCACTCTTAACACTAGAATGGTAACCTAACAAGACATAAAAGTGTCCTTTCAGGGTTTTGGAAAAAAATTCCAAAACCATAGTAGATCCACTCATTTTGAAAAATCCTTTCATGAGCTTATAGTTCAATAACTGCTACATATGGAAAAAATGAGAAACTTGTAATTTTTCTCATCCCTTGGTCACTACAAGCCTCCAAAGTTGATGGACCAGTGTATTTTGCCCAAAACAACAATTTCTTACGGTTGATTGCATATAAATAAGAGTGGGGATTTTTGTAGGACATGAGATAAAATGCTCCGTTAACTTCAGTGGGTTGGTGACCATAACATATGGTTTATTTTACCTCACTAATTTTTTTTTGGGCAAAAAAAATAGGTACAAAAATTTTGCATTTTTGCCATTCTGCGGACCTATCATCAAAGTTTCTATAGTCACGCTCAATACAGATACTATATACATGTTTTGTTAGTTCCCTTTGCGCCTTTGGATTCAAAAGGAGACATGGAGCATGTCAAAAGGATAATGGATCTCTTACAATTGGAACCTTGGGGGCAATAATAAAGTGCTAAATACAACAAACATGAAAAAAACTGGGTTTAGCATTATGACCTCTAGAAACCCATAGAAACTACTCAATATCTAGCCAAGTTTGTAGTCTATGATTAGATATGGTTACTACCTACAAAATACACATAGTTGGCTTAAAAAATTAGCAATATTGAGAAAGTTATACTTGCTACTCTAAAATGTATCGTATTCTTTAGCAATCAAAAAACTCAACCATCATCATATACTATGCTATATAGCATGTTAGGTACCCCAAAACTCAAGGAAGATTAGCTTTATGTTATACATTACACATACACAATCAAAATTGAATTTGGATATCAAGAAAGCCACCAAAAAAATAATAAAAGTGCTAATTTTGGCCAAAAAACAGGATTATGGAATTCTTGTAAATTGGTCATAACTTTCAATTTGAACACTTAGCTCTCCCTACAAGCATCAAAACATGTTGAGAAATATGAAGGCCTAACCTCTAGCCATCTAAACCTCACAAACATGAAGTTTAGAGTGGTATAGTTGCCAGAAATTGAAAAAAAGCCAAAAACAGGATCCGTTTTTTCACACAATTTAGGTTCAAAAATGTTGTGCAAGAGTAAGGTTAATGGTGAGATCGCTACTAAAAAAAAATGCTAAGTTTTTTTCAGCTCATAAGGAAACTTTGTGGATATATAGCACCTAGAAATTCATTTTCATACTCTTCAAATAATTCAAGCAAAATGGTCACTTAACAGGACACAAAAGTGTCTTGTTACCATTCTAGTGTTAAGGGATATTATGTGCTGATAGATCTTAGGATCTATCCCCTTTAGATCTTTGTATGACCATGCAAAGATATCTTTGTATTGTTTGAGCGTATCGACTAGAAGTTGCTCTTCTTCGTTAGTAAGGTCCGTGGCGATGTATGCCGGTTTAGGCTCCTTGCCTGGTTCTGCTAAGTTGATGCATTTGGCTTTTTCAGGCCCACTATATGAAGTTCCTAGTTCTTTGGGATCTTGTTTGGGTTTTTGCACCACTATTTTCCTATCCTAAACGGTATACTTCTTATAGTGGGAAGGTGCATCGAATTTATCATCATTCGATTCCTCGTCAGTTTCCTTCCAAACTTCCTTCAAAGCTCATTTCAGTTCATTGTATTTTATTTTGCGCTCCATTTTTCCATTTTGCACAACTTCATCGATTTCTTAGAATTGCTCTCTTTTTTTGGTTTTTGTGTGTTTGCCTTTTTGGATTTTGTTTTGGTTGAGTCAGGTTTCATGTATCTCGTTGATATCCCATCTTTGAGACAGTCTGTTGCTTCTACTAACTTTAAATACTACGTTTTGTCAGTTAATAGAGGTGTTGAGTCCACGTTGTGCTTGTTTCGATTGTTTTTACATTTATCTCGGTACCCGCATTGTCTTTGAGGCTTTTGGTTCAGGAAATCATAGTAGATCACCTATCGATCCTTCCGTTTGATATTCTGACTTGAGCTACTAGATAGCTCGTCGTCTGCGTCATCGTCTAACAGCTTATCAATCGAGTCTTGAGAATCTTCTTTGTCTGTTTGGTCAAGGTATCTTACTGATATTTCATCCACTATGCGTCGGCACTCGGAAACCCCCTCCTTATCAAGGACTTCCCACTCTAGCTTTGGATTTAGGCTAACACCCAACATCTGGAATGGAATGATATCATATCCTTTCTCATCACACAATTTTGTGAGGATCACCTTGTTCACATAAACATCAAGAGTGTCTATATCTGTTTCCATCTAAAAAGGTTCAAACATCTCTTCTAAAAAAGGCTCTGGTATATATGCCTCGTCTTGTGCAGTCCTATCAGGAATGCAATTTTCCCTTTTTAAACTTCCAACTTCGGAAGCTTCTTCTATCCATTGGTGAGCTTTGTTCTATAGCCAATCGGATTTCCCCCCCTCTTGGTCAGTTGTGGAGTTCAAGTCTTCTCCTAGGATTCGTTCTACATCTCTATAGCTATGATCTGCGACACTAAGTTTTGTAGTGACATCCTTGTTCCTTAGATAGATATAGTCGTAACCCCAATCTTGCACCATTTTGAGCTGAACCATGAATGTTCTGCCCAATATGATATCAAAATTTTCTGCTCTCATCGAATTCATAATAGCAAAAGTGTGTTCATATGCAATTCCGCAAGAGGTTACCACAATTTGCTCCAAGATGACAATGGGTCTTTCCAGATACCCATCTGCCAATTGAAGTTTCATTCTCTTTCAGAGAGCAGGTTTTCCCATTTTTTCCCACATTGCTTTGGTAGCTATAGCTATTCCAGGCCCACTATCCAATATTGCTTTTGACTTAAACTCTTTGTACTCCACCGGCAGGGTAGTATTTCCTTCTTCACCTTCACAATAATCCGGACTAGTACTAGCTCATGTTTAGTTTGTTTCAAGGGTTGTGTATTCAGTGTGTTTGGAGAAGCATTGTGTGGCGGAATTATCAGTCCTATTTTTTGCAATTTCTCTCGACCTCCTCCCAAAGTTGCGGTCTGATTTGCAGTAACTCTGATAAAATTAGTGTACAACGGATAGGGCATGACATTAGCTCGTGAAGAGTTTTAGTATCCATCATCTTAGGATTGGCTTTCCATTGAGATCGTACTTTCTTCACCTCCAATCGAGTTTCATGGTTACCAATAAATGAAGTAAAGTCTTCAACGACTGCGGTTTACTGTCTTCCAATATCGTTGTACGTGCATCGCCATACAATGATCTGATTCATTTGGGTAGAGCTCATGCTCCAAGTGGATCTCTGGGATGGGAGCTGACAGAAGTGTAGCACTTCCATCTTTTCTATTCTTGATCTGTTCCCAGAGCTCCTAAGTCCATTGTTCTTCTACTTCTGAAATTGGCAATGGTGCTTGAGAATACACTCCATCTGTCGTATTGGCTACCACCCTCATCTCCAACGGTGTTTCGTCTACAGAATCTGGTCGGTCTTTCCTTTCAATTCCCCACCCCTCTAACTCTTGAATATTTCCTCATATTAATACCTCTATTTTTGGAGGAGTAGGAATTGATGGTTCCATAAGCGCTTAAGCAGCTTGGATGAGCTCCTTGCACATCTTTAGCCTCTCTTTCTCATAGCCCAGATGAGGGTACGTTAACCACATGTCCTCTTGGTTAAATTGTCAATCCATAGGACGAAGTTGACTCGACTAGTGCATAGAGGCTACAAGAGGTTGTCAATCTCTTGGAAAACAACTAACAACTAGCATCTACCTCAAGCTACACTCAAGTGACTGAAATCACCAAAAGCCAATCGCTCATCGACAAACAATTCACATCCGTTACAGCATCAAATGACATCGAAACATAACAGACCTTCTAGGACATGTTTATAAGACCTAAGCACACATGCTTATGGTCTCAAACCCCACTTTAGGTCAAGTTCCAAAATCGCAATTATTAATAGCAGTGGATTTTTGATCTAGTCATTTTCGACCCAGAATGCATCTAAATGCTTAGCAATGATGCCCCAATACCCCGCCTATGCTTAGTTTTTTATTTGAAAGTGTAAATTCCTAGTTATGATGAAATTAGGCCGCAAGTCGACGACGCCAAAAGCTACGAATTACTGTGAACTGCTTACGTCAATGCGTAGAGCTCTTACATGCGGTTGCAATGCAACAAACACGACTGCAATGTGACAACCGGGGAGGGAGTAGGAAGCACGAGAAGGAGAGAAGTGAGCACTGTTAGCTCACGTTGTGTTTCTATTATCCAAAAACTTAATCAAAACTTTACAAAGTTGGCTTTTATACCTTAGCCAAGGTCTAAAATGTGTACTGTCTGGCGCTCAAGACCTTTGAGGCTCCACACTTATTGTATTTGCAAACCAGGTACACTAAGTGACCTATGCTCTACATCTTGGAACTCTTATTGAGCCCGCAACATGTTAAAATATTACAAGGGATTGAAATAAATCAGGAATTTACAATACGTGACCATTTTGGGAAAACGTGTGATAAATGTGTAACTCCAATCTTTACTGCTTCTTCACTTTGATCTTCGATGTGCATCCGTACATCTTTGGTCTTTAGTAGCTTCTATTAACTGACATTGACTCAAATAACAACAAATTTTCTATCTTTGTTTGGCTGGCTAGGACGTTCCTTGCTACCTCATGTGCTTGAGCTTGATCTAGTTACCGTGTTAATCGGAATGTTCGGTTTTGTTTCTGATCCACTTGAGCTTGGCAAAATCCCCATCTTGTTCATTGTTGCTTTCCCTTTGTTGTCAAGGTTTTTTGGACATTGTGGAATGAGATGGTCAGTGGTATATCCATCACAGAATCCAAAAAGTTTTACACATTCTCCTTTGTTTGGACAAACTCTCGCCCAATGATCACCGCCACATTCATAGCATGGTCCTACAGGTGGTGGAGAAGCTTGTGGAGCCCCCATCAATTTTCCTACTCTAGGAGGATACCCCTAGGTTTGCAGCCTTGATCTTCCATGAACATAAGCATATTTTCATCAACCAAGTAATGGTTTTTAGTTGGTTGTGCTATGTATGAGGGCTCGGGCATCTCTTCAGGAATTATCCATGGATTGTGTCCCTCTGGAGCATATGCATTCCCATCAAATCCCCTCTCGAAAGTATTGTCTGAATCTTCCCAATATGAGATAACTTGGACCATACTCTGATCAGAAGGTGGTTCTATGGGTTGAGAAATCCTTTTTTACCATAGCCCTATTTTCCTGGGGTAAGGGAGGTTGATGTCCCAACACACGTTGAGGTTTTTCCTGCCCTAGGATTGTGTTATTTGGCCCTACTTAGTACTTTGGAGGAGGCAAAATTTTTTTCCCTCCATGTGGTCCATATTGTCTCTCTCTAACATAGTTCCGATTATAGAAACATTTGTGAGTTTCATGGTTTGTCCATTTTTGTTCTGTAGCACACCACTTCAATACTCGCTATGCATTTACTCCTGGCCTTTGTTGAAGTTACGCCACTGGGTTGGATGATCTCCTCCACATATGTCGCATTTTTGGGTGGGCGTTTGTCATGTGTTTGGGTTCGTTCTGTTTCCTTGGTTTATCCTTCTGTCATGACTTTGATCAACGTTCGGCACAGTTGGGTTTTGCCCACCCAATTTTGTCGCGGACTCACTAGTGGTTGAAGAGGTGCTACACGTTTCCTGATCTGTCTCTTCAATCACTTCCCCATATGCCTTGCAATTATTTCCAAATACAACGCCTCTTTCGTGACTTGCTCCATGCCTTCAAGTGCAAGTTCTTTTTTGAGCGTGTCATTTCGCAATCCTTCTATGAAAAGGACTGACAGTCTTTCATCCTTAGGTAGTTCTCGAGCAGTGCATCTTTCCATATACTGCTTGAAATGAAGCGATGCTTGCTTCACCTTCTCTTTCTTCTTTTGCCTAAATGTATAGATCTGGAAGAGAGTGTTATGCTTGATCCCCCTCTTTGAGAATTCCTCAGTGAACTCTCAGAGCAGTGCATCCTGAGGTAGTTCTCGAGCAGTGCATCTTTCCATATACTGCTTGAAATGAAGTGATGGTTGCTTCACCTTCTCTTTCTCCTTTTGCCTAAATGTATAGATCTGGGAGACAGTGTTATGCTTGATCCCCCTCTTTGAGAATTCCTCAGTGAACTCTCAAAGAAGTTTCTCAATACTTGGGAATTCCAAGCTGTTTAATGTTTGGAACCAAGTCAAAGCAGTCCCTTCTAATGTCAACCCAAAACCTTCATATTGAGTATGGAAATCAGTTACTTGCTCCCTCAACACTTGTTTGAAGATCGAAACATGGGCATACGGATCTCCTGATCCATTATACTATTTGGGCACGCATTTTGCCACATGAGATGGTCACATACGTCTGGCCTCTGCAACCATTCTAACAACACCTCGTCCACCTAGCGTGGCTTCTCTAGGTTCATAATCTCCTCTTAGTACTACCAGTGGTATCCTATCCGCTATATGTTCGTCAAGTCGATCTCGTGTAGCAGTCGGAGGGATTCCAGTGGTGTAAGTAACATTAGGAATAGTACTACCCCTATGTGTGTTCATGGAATCCCTAGACCCCATTCGTCCTAAAGGCCCTGTGTTTGGGACTCGTTCATGTCCAAAAGACTCCTCCACCCTGGTTTTCATTGGGTTCACATGTATAGTCTCAGGTCTTGGGTGAGTAGTCGTGGTTTTCACCTCTTCTGGATTTACATAGTATTGGTGGAGTGGTCCCCCAAAATATGTATATCTCTCTAATTCCTTACGATCCATTGGAGAGTACTTTTGGCCATACTTGTCTATTATTACCACCTGAATACTTCTCCCCTCTGTGTACAAATAAACAGATAGGTTTTTTCGATCAGTCAATTCCTAGTTTGTTCTCCATTATTGAACTTATATAGCCCCACATACGTGTTGTCTGTATTAAGGCGCTCTGTCTCATTGGTGCGTTTGAGTACCGCGTTTTGTTTCTCCATTTTAGGTGGTTCCATCTCATTATCTACCTTGCCTTGGTGCCAGTCATTTCCCATCTATCCACAATAAAAGGGTTATGAACCAGTAGGTACATTATTCCCTCTCGGTTGAAATATCTATCCCCGCTTGCAACCTGTCAAAATTTTTTTTGATAGCTGTGAGGTTACAGCCATTCTTGTTAGTTCTTGCTTTTAATCGAGAGAATTTAGCTAGGTTTTTCAGTAGCCTACAATTCCTCACACAACATCAACAATTTAGGTCCAATTTCAATTTTGAAAGATCCACCAGGGTACTGTGGACTAGCTCTTTGTATGGTGAAATTCTGCTCTTGTTCTAACTCAAAGGTACATGGATCGCGATCCATGTTGGGAAGCCAAATGAACTTTTTTTGATACCATCAGGTTCAACATGATTAAGAGGTCTTATGTTATCAAAATTTTTTGAAATGAACCTCTGGATTGGAAGCTAAGTTAATTTTGTCACTTTGCCTGAGCTTCTGCCGGTTTTGGGCTTTTGGGATGGTTTGCATCCAAATTCAATTTTGGAAGGACCACTAGACTCTCTATGATGCCCTCTAGCTATGGTGCTAGTTTGGTATCATGGAACATGGAACGCGATCCATGTTCCTTAGTGTCAGTATGCACTGAAACTTAACCCAGAGCTAGTCCTTGGCCTATTGATGCTGGCTATATGGTTTTTAAATGTTTTGGAGTTTTTTAGGTCAGCCAAAAGCCAGTTTTAGGATTTGTTCCAGTGGTTTTTCCCTTCTTCTGATTTTTGCCCCCTTTTTCCCTCTTTTTGAACTTTTTTGATAAGGGTCCCTTGGGAGAAAGTGCTTCAACTGGTATCACTTTTCTTGTTGCCCATTATCAGCTCAAAATTCCAAAAAGGTACATGGATCACGATCCATGTTTGGCAAGATCTTGGACTGATACTTTGTGAGCTTGTGACACAAGGTCTGGTGATGCTATTCCCCAAATATTTTTGGATTTGATCAGTTTTTTCCAAGTCAAAAGCAAGATTTTGGGTCTGTTTTGCGGTTTTTTGCAAACAACTGCTTTTTTGGTATTTTGATCAGGTTTTTTCAATTTTTTTCTATGGCTCCTTTTGGAAAAGTTGTCCCCCTAGTAATCAAGAGTACACTGGTCAAATCGTACTGTCAGATGTCTACCTGCAACATGGATAGAGATCCATGTTGGAAAGTATTTGGTCATGATTTTTGGTTCTATTCCTTCCCTGCTTCTAGTTGATCCCAATTCTGTTTCCCTTTTTGAATTTGGACAAGTAGAAGTTCACTTTTTCTCCATTTTTCTCAATTTCCAAGGTTTTGCTCTGCTCATCTCAATTTCTTAATTTTAGTGATCTTTTAGCACTCTATTTCTGACCAAGCTCAATGTGCCTGAGAGCCTGTTCTAAGCAAGGGAAATAGTTTTAGCACATTTTGCCAAAAAGTACATGGATCATGATCCATGTTGGACAGACAAATTAGAAGTTTTTTTCACAGTCTATTTTCAACAAGTGTTTTTGTCCCCTTTTTGAAGGTTTTGCGGGGTTTGGTTCAATTTTGAAGCTCTGACCATCAACTCTTCAACTTTTCAAAGTGATGGTCTTCAACACCAAAATAAGGTTTTTGATAGTTTTTTCCTCAATCCTTTTGGCCCCAAATGATGGTTTAATTTGTTTCCTAACCTACTCCTATAAACTAAAATGAATCTACAAACATAAATGAACTTAAGAGTAAAGAATGACAACGAGCTGTGTGGTGGAACAGTACTTTCCAAGCATAGAAAAATCAAAGAACAAAATACTATCTTGTACTTCACTCACAGCTTGCTTTGCTCTTAAGGAGTAGCATTGGCTAGTCTCGGACTCTAGTCTCTACCAAGCACTAAACCTACGTCTAGTTGCTTCACTGTCTATGTGTAAACGGAATGGGTGTCAAAAGCTTTGAAGGGAGATTTCTTTGTACACTGAGTCACTCCCCACCTAAGGATCGGTTTCCCCCGGCATCGGTGCCAATTTTAGAAGGTCGCCGTGAGTGCAGCATAGCTCTTTTGTACTAACATAATGTCAATATGCAAGGAAGCAACTCGAGATGGGACACAAAGACTTAATGAGAGTGTCGATCTCACCAAAGTAAACTTAGAGAGCTACTCATTCTATGATAAAAGCAAATCAACCACTTCCTAGTCAAAAAATGAGTATGCGTCTAATCTCACCGCTCTAGGTCATCACGCCTTTTCGGCATCCAAACGAATTCGGAATGCAGCGAAACTTAAGGAGAGGGTTTCACATCACCTAGAGGCACAATCCTACCAAGTCCTATCACCATTTGGGAAGGTACATAAATCACGGTCCATCACAAAAAAATGTGGAGAAAAGGTCCCCCTTAAGCATAGAAACACTTTTCCATGGTCAAAACATCAAAAACAACCATTTTAACCTCCAAATCAATGCATTTAGCTCACAAGCAAGGTGTCACGAACTACAACAGAATTGAAAATGATTGCACTTAGATTGTAAAGCAAGAGACAAGGAACACAATGTGCTATTCGGAAATGAATTTTGATTACCAGTCCAGGAGAAAAGAAGATTACAATTCGTAGCCGCAAGAAGCTCTCATAGTGAACGTTTTCCAAAATCCTCTAAGCTAATGATATCTCTTTTGTCCAAACTAAGGGTTTTGACTTAAAGGTTAAGGGAGATTTCCCACGGCCATTCGGCCACTTACAAGGGTGTAGACTCAGAAAGGTTGACAGGATATTGTTACATTACAATTACAAATCATCATAGGCTGAATTACACAGCTTCTTTTTAAAAATTGAGTGAGTGTTTACAGGGTTTGGTGTGCATCCACCTGTATCTGCCAAACATGGATAAACCCATTGAGGCCATCATTGTAGCCAAGGACTTATCAATCTATCTTTTATGAGCTGCATGTAAGCTGGACTTAATTCCACCCAAATAGTTTTTACACTTTTGCTACAATGCAAGATACTCTATCAAACACATACTTTGAGCCGCATATGTATTTAGCCGTATGCTATATATGTTAGAGATTATGAGTTATTCTATGAAGCCAACAAGCATGTCTAGGCTATCAAGAAATTAGTTGATGATAATATGACTCTTCGCAAAGAGCCTCAAGGTAGGCGTTCTCTTCTATCTTTGCACAACATATTTTTTGATAATCTTTCTCTCCTCTTAATGAGAAGATATTATTTTTTCAATGATCTAGTTTTGAATAAGATTCCAACTTGAGTGGATCTACTATTTAGCCTAAAGAACCGGTTTTGTCTATAAAAAAAACTTTCTTTGTTATAACGAAATTGTGAATGACAACTCACTTAGTAAGGTTTGATGGTCCCTTATTTGATCCTTCACACGTGATTTCTTGGAAAGTCATTATAAACTATCAAGTGGTAGAAGTTATGTTTGATTTAATCGATCACTACCTGGTAACAAGGTAGCCTTTGATGATACCCATCTACTTAGTGGTTTATGTGCTCTACAGCTTTTGGAATATGACCAAGGATTTTAGTTTGCCAAGATAAGACAAAATAAAACCAAGGGTTTTTTTTCCGATTGCACAACAATGTTGCACAACTTCTATTTGATGCAAGTGACATGGTCATGCATAGCTACATGGTGGTGGTTATGGAAAAGGGTAAGAGGCTAGTGTAATGGTTACATCCTTTGATAAATTTCCGTATTCCTGTTAATTTTCCTTATGATCAAGGGTCCACTCTTAGTGGTCAACTCTTTTAAGATGGTCCTAGACCTACAAGGTAGGGATCATTTTTGGTAAGTGTTATCAGTCTCACAAGGTGTACAACCTGGTCTAGGAACTCATGGGGTTCACTTTAGTCAGTGTGAGACAAGGTTTACAAGGGTCCTGCTCACTCTTGTCATTGAGTGTTTCAAACTACCTCCGCACACAAGTACTTTTTGTACTCAATGGATGTCACATTTACTGACATCATTATATGAGACATATTTTGTAGGTGAATAATATGAGTCGCTGGAGTAACAATGGCACCTTCTTTCCTAATAATGTGTCGCAATAAAGTCCCCATCTGCTGGTCAAAATTTTTTATTAATCAGGAACAATCTTAGTGGCCAAAAATTGTTGGGTATCTAGTATGACTTATTAATGTAACAAGTACTATCAAAAACATTTATGGATGGCTTTTTTTAATAATTTTTTGGTTGCAGTTATACATACCTAGAAAACACATAGCAATGGTTATCTCATGTAGATGAAAATGTTTCACTGTTTGTACCTAGATGTGGTTTATGTTAACATTCTATTATGGTTCAAATGTTTTAGCAGGGCTACACGACGATTGTTTCGTATAGCCTATTATGAATTGCTACGATTCAAGGTAGGAAGTGTTTAGTTGTTTTTGGAAGAGTTATTTACATGTTTATTTCCTCAAATTTCATGTATGCTATGAGCATAAATCAAGACATGAGCATTGCCAAGTGCAAAACACTCAAGTCATGGAAATGTATGCTCGGATAAGTTTTTGCTAATGCATGCATACTAGGTGTTATGAGCCCTAGTGCGTAGCCAATCCATACCTATAGTGACATACAAATTCATGCATTTGATAGCTTATAAAGATTTTTATTCACAATTAGTACAATATATGAAGTTCATTGCGGGACTACCAACCACCGTACAAGGTCATGGCTAGATATGGGTGGTTGTATATAGGTTGAGTAAAATTTGTAAGTTCATACCAACCAAGTTCACTATTCAATGTCCAAAGTTAAGCAAGGTGTTTGTTCTCTTTTTGTATAAATTATATTGATTGCCCATCAATTTTGTGAGTAATCACGATCCCATGTTTAATAGTCATTTTTGGAGGATTGTCTTTAAATAGTTGAGAACACAACTCAATATCAATATTGTTGTTGTGCGACTCCGCTTCCATGATGGGAAAAAAAGAAAAGGGAAGCAGAAAAAGTTTATTTGAAGCTTATACATTTATTGAGCAGTGACCAAGGCTCGAGAAAAATCAAGGAGATCTTGAAAGTGTATGTTTTATGTGGTTATGAAGGCCTAAGCATAGAGATTTCATGCTTGAAGAAAAGGTTTTTACATGTGAAAAGGCTCTTAGGACATGCAAGGCAACTTGGGTAGAGGAAGACATGTGGTCAATGGTAAAAAGGAAGGCGTGTGAGAGACTTCACACCTCTACATGAGGGAGGCCGAAAAAGTCTTTTTGGTAAAACCAAGCCACGCGTGACAATGAAAATGGCGTTTTTAGCATTTTTGTGTCTCACACACAGGGGTTAATTCTGCATTGATTAGGAGATATTTAAGTTTTTGTACTCTGTTGTATTAAGGGGGGAAGCTATAAGCTTTGAGCATTCTAATTCTTAGACAAGCTTCCATAGCCTCTCTAATCAAAGCCGCCGTAGCCCACTAATCCTACCTTATATAGCCGACTTAAACGCCAAGCTCTCTGCCAAAAGCTTGAAATCTATGAAGTCTATAGTGTTAAGCCCAATATTATTAGCCTAATTGGATTGAGGTCAAACCCAAGCCGTAATCTCTTCCATACGCCATAATTAATTGTTTTCCTAGGATCTCTCTCTCTCTCTCTCTCTCTCTCTCTCTCTCTCTCTCTCTCTCTCTCTCTCTCTCTCTCTCTCTCTCTCTCTCTCTCTCTCTCTCTCTTAAAGCAGTAGAGGAAGAATGAAGGAGAGGAATATTATCAAGGCAAGCTTGGCAGGTCAATTAAGGCAAATTAAACCGATGTAAGGAGCTTAAATTCCACAATTAACATGTAATTTAAGCAACGGTACTGTTAATTGTCAGTTTTGGGTAATCAAGCTTCAAAATCTTGTTCAGGGTGTCAGATTTAAGCTTTTCCTACATTAATTGTGCCTACTGAAACTCTCTTCCTTACACCTCTTCTCACAGCCAGAGGCCCCGCGCCTTCCTGGCTCACCTTTCGAATACAAATCCCCGGGTACTGTAGATCATCCAAAAATGGATGGGCACACTGGAAGAGTTAATCAGGCAGCACTAGAGGATATGCTACAAGCATACATTAGCAAGAATCAATCTGGTTGGAAACATTATTTTCTTATTTTGGAATTTGCTACTAAGAAGATTCAGCAAGTCAAGTACTTTATCGAAGATCATATGGATATACTAAAATTTTCTTGTATAGATACAAGAAGTATGTCGATGAGAAATGGCGGCAAGTCACTTTCACAAAAAGTTAAGAAGAGGTATTCTTACACGTTCCAGAACCTTTGAAAAGTTTGTTCATTTATCTAGTTACCTCTTAGTTTTTGTGACCCATTCCGAATACTCAAGTGAGTTAGAGATCTGGTGTGCGCACTCTTGTATTCATCCAATGTTTTATGTATGTAGTTCACTTCAATGCTATATATGGAGAACAATGTTGTCAACCAAGATGTTCTTGTTGATTTTATTGCACTATCATGGTATAGCTCAAGTGGGAAAACATTAGTGTCCTTATAAAGACATATTCACTGTTGATTTAGTGGAATAAACGATTCTCCTAGGGGGTAGGAATGCCAAGGTAAAGGTAGGACTAGGAAGGCATGACCCTGGCAAGGTGCTAGCTACGCATGTGTTGCCAAGGGGCTCTCAAGAAGGAGTCTCCTAAATAGGAGCTAGGTGGCCTACAATGGAGTACGGATGGGTGAAGATGTTCATGGAGAGTTCCCTATGGTCTTTCGGCACATGTTTAGGCAATATATGAAACTCTCTAGTTATCACAGTACTCTAGAGAAGCTCGCATGGAAAAAGCTAGAAAAACGGTTCAAAGACATTGAAAAACTTCACAACACTCACTTTCAATATCGTCACTTGCATAACTTGTATCGTCAAGAGTTGAAAAGTTGAAAGAAGAGGACAATTTGTTAGCTAAAATACTTGTTTTCTAGGCATCCCAATTACAAATCCCTCAAAACAATTGATAGGTATCTGCTCCTTAGAGTGCACCCCAAAGAGTGAGAGAAAGACAGGCTACACATTGCCTAAAGATAGTTGAAAGCTTCTTGCCCTAGCTCCTATTGAGCATATCTTGTACCGATACATCCCAAGGCATCACATATACAATGCTTGTCTCATGAACACGTTTTCCTTTCTAAACAACACCACTTCAGCAACCAAAGCATTGCCAAAAAGGAATTCATTTTAGAAGAATGTTTGCATTACACAATTTTTCTTGTTTCTCCTTCTAAATAGTTGCATTTAAAGATCATAATACGGATGGGATTATAGGGAAGACCCCATGATTTGCCATCACACATTTTGGTTTTTTTTTTCGGGCAATACTCACATTAATATGGGCTAAGTTATATTAAACAAAAAACATCACAGTACATCTCCCATGTAGGAAGCCTGCCATGAAAATAGAATAGTAGTAGAAATAGGCTTTTACAAGGAGCCTTGACACTTTACTATCCCACATTGTACCCCCTCTCTCTCTCTCTCTCTCTCTCTCTCTCTCTCTCTCTCTCTCTCTCTCTCTCTCTCTCTCTCTCTCTCTCTCTCTCTCTCTCTCTCTCTCTCTCTCTCTCTCTCTCTCTCTCTCTCTCTCTCACAACCCTTCTCACTACGGGTGCGCTGTTCACTTTCTCACCGCAGCTGCAAGAAACACAGGCCGGTTGAAGGAGGGAGTTGACGTGTGGCAAGGAGGAGGATTAGGTGAACATAGGTAAGTGTTCATTAGATTAACTACTCTCAATCACTTCGTGGATTCTCAATTCTTACCCTCATATTCATGACCTTCAAGCATCGAGAGTAGTTAAGAAGCTCAATATAATCCACTCACAATTGTGAGTTTTGCTTTATAAAAATAAAATAAAAAAAGCTCAATTTAAAGGTTCAACCCATTGCTTACTATCCATAATTTTTTAGCTTTTGATCACGTTCATGCTTACTTTTTAGCCGAGACCACCTCTACATACCCTTCTCTCCCAACCACTTCGTGGACTTTCAATTCTTACCCTCATATTCACGACCTTCAAGCATCCAGAGTCATCAAAAATCACAATTTAAAGATGCAACCCAATGTACTATCCATATCCCCCTGTCGATGTTGTCCTAAGTTTGTTAATCGCTTAGTGATGCAAATCTCTCTCTCTCTCTCTCTCTCTCTCTCTCTCTCTCTCTCTCTCTCTCTCTCTCCACCCCCTTGCACGTTTGAGAGTTGAGAATCATACCTTGCTTGAGTGAGCATGTTTGTGCATGATTTTCTTAACTTTTCAGCCTATCCACTACTTCCTGTGTACCCTTCTCTCACAACCACTTCAATCCACACCCTCCACAATTTTTTAGCATCAAGAGTAGTCGGGCAAACTCAAGGAAGAACATGCAACATGCTTCATTTGGTCCCATAGTTCATGTTTGACCTTCAAGGATCAGAATCCAATCTCTCTCTCTCTCTCTCTCTCTCTCTCTCTCTCTCTCTCTCTCTCTCTCTCTCTCTCTCTCTCTCTCTCTCTCTCTCTCTCTCTCTCTCTAAATAAACAATAATCTAATTTACCTCCTTAGCTTTATCATTTATGCCAATATCACTAACCTACTTCATCATTGTGGTATCATCACCAAATTCCTTAATATGGGGCTGCAAATTTCACAAGGCATTCTTAAGAGGAAATTCCACCTAATAGAAACCTTCTCTGAATTCCCACACTTCAATACATCCACAGAAGCAACACTAGACCCTCTAGGTGGTCCCTTAAAATCTCATTAGAATAGAGGGAAACCTATGTCCCTAGGACCTCATAGTCACCTATGTGTCAATGTAAAAGCTCTCAAAGAGCATCTAGGCCATTCAAGGGAACCTACATACACACCGTGTGGAAGCCCTATGGCCATATGATTGCTAATTTCAATAGAGGTCAACCTATGGCCCTTTAGATTATACATTGCCACCCTATGACCCTAGAACCATAGGGTCTCTCATTAGAATAGAGGGTAAACCTATGGTCCCAAGACCATAGGATGGCCTAGGTATCAATGCAAAAGCTCTCAAAAAGAATTTATGTCATTTAAGGGTACCTACTTATGCACCACGGTAGCTCTATGGCCATAGAATCGTGAATTGGAATAGAGGGTAGCCTATGGCCCTTGAGCTTCTACATTGACACCCTATGGCCCCCTCGGGGGATTCACTCTATAAACAAAACGGGACGCCACCTGCAAGCGGACAACTTTGATAAAAACCCTATATACAACTTATATTAGGAAATACAACACCCCCTTCTGCGCTTATATGACAATCAATGAAGAAAACTATCATACCCCTATCTTACATATAAAATTTAGGTCTCACGTGATCTAACTAAGTAAAACTAGTCAAAGGGTGTTTAGCGTAGTGACTGGTAACATACTTAAGAACCACTTTTGTTGATAACTAGATGTACCCTCAATGTGTCTTAGTTTGACTTTCAAACTATGTGCCCGATTAGCCTGCACTCTAGCTACTCATCCAATTCTGACCCAACCAAAGATGGTCTAAATTAATCCTTGAGTTGGTCCAAATCAGTCCTTATCTATGACCAGCTTGATGCAAAGTTTGATGTGTGACCTAATAAAAAACTTTTCCTAAAATCATTCGAGTTCTAGTGTACACATGTGACCAATCGTTACAAGTAATCAACCCAACTCACTCCCCCCCCGAATTCACTTATACTTAGGAGAGGATGTCACTTGCGTGAAACCGTATGGAAAAAACCCTCTTTCTACAGACCCCATGATGCTAGCCCTACCCCCTATCTACAGATTCTAAAGAACCCATACACGCCCCTTTCTACAATGCTTCTATAGTCAACATGACCCCCTCTGTAATATGTGTATAGGTTGTAAATATTGTCAATTTTAGGTATTTTGATAGTTTCCTTTGTACATTGACACTAATTTCAAAATTTTGATAGTTTCATTTGTGAAAATGGAGACTTCTTACGCTATCCAAGGTAGCTATCTTAGTGCACCATGACCAATGTGGACCCCATTCATTTTTTGGGAGGGGGACTTATTGAAGGAGTCATGTTTTCTAGTGTTAAAAATTGGGAGGATCCGGAGTTATTGAAGGATTCTTGTTTTCCACTATCAAAAATTGAGAAGATCCATGGGAACCCCACACGTCTCTTGCTGCTCTAGCTCCTAAGTAACTAATGTCCAATGCAAGGATGGTACTTCAAGCGCTTGCGCATTCTCCACCGAGTAGCACGACAAAGTGAAGCCAATGCTCACACCACTTCCATAATCATGCTCTCCTTACACTTCCTCAAATGTGCTCTATGCTCATTCCACCTAACACGCATCCATAGTCTCCCACCTAAGCACATTATGTGTACACTAAGCTATAGCTCTCTTGAGGAATCCCAAACCCCGAGCAAGTTTTTGAGCAATTCCTAAACCGAGCAAAACAAAGAAAAAAAAATATTAGAATCACAAAGCACTGAGGGATGTAGAAAATCAATTAGACTTCATTGCATCCCTCACAAAAAGCTTGGTTGCTCATACATAGAGACACACATATGTAGAGAAACAACCACTCATTTTATTAGTGTGTTTAGGTACATTTTAATTATTTTCACGTGCACAGTGTGGGTAGCGAACACTTAAAAAATTACTAATGACTTACAACATCTCACTTCAAGACTAATTTCGGTTCGAGAGAGAGATATGCACGTATTAGAATCACAAAGCACTAAGGGATGTAGAAAATCAATTAGACATGCTTCATTGCATCCCTCACAAAAAGCTTGGTTGCTCATACATAGAGACACACATATGTAGAGACACAACCACTCATTTTATTAGTGTGTTTAGGTACATTTTAATTATTTTCACGTTTCTCTCTACATATATGTCCATATTACCATACTCTCTTCAGCTTTGTAAAGAACTTCAAAAAATCAGCAAAAATCCAAGGTTAACCTCTGCAAATGAAGGCTTTATCATGAATTTTCCAAGGTTTGAAGATAACATAGCTTCATCGACACGCGTTACTTCGCCATGCTGACCGCTTCTTCTACCGATGTTGTAAAGAGGTGAATGTCAACTTCTCCAAGCTTCAACCTTGCTTTACAAGCTTATCCCTTCTCTAACTTTTCTCATCATATATCTCACCATTTGGTGAATGATTTTGTAAATATTTTGTAGTGATAATTAATAACTACTAACCACTAACCTTATTGTAAAATGCACCCTCTACTAGAGTAGGCACTCCCAAATTATTCACTCAATCCCTCTCTCCTTTCATCCTCAATAATTCTCTTCCCTTGAGCCCACATCCATGTGACTCAAAGGACAAGAGAGACCCACCCTCATTTAAAAAAATAAAATATGCACAATCTTTTATTTCTTCAAATAAACTTGATTAGGTCTAATCCTAATTTGGGCTTCTAAAACCTATAAATAGAGCCCTTCTCTCCCTTGTGAATCATCACATGATCACACTACACCACACCATTCTCAACACATAACACACCACTCTTCAAGCCTAGTTGTGTAGAGTGTGTGCATTGTGAGTGCTCTATTCCATCATTACACATAGGTGCATGGAGAAGCTTGAAGTTAGTTATGCCATCTAGAGGAGTGGAGTGTATGCCATACTCTTCACCACACTTGTAGCCTACTCTTGTACATAAATAAGATTTATAGTTTTGGGTGCAATTGTATGCTGCAACTACGACTCTTCTCTCCAAATTGACTTGATAAGTTGGCTAATCAGGTGGTTGAAGGTATATTGTCCTTGAGGTTTGTTGTGCCATTTCATGCTTGGTGGTTTGAGGGCTTGTTGAATTGTTTGCCTAAAAGGTCAATTGTAAGAGGGTGCTCGGTGAGAGGGCTTGCGTGACCCTAAGACAATTTGTGTATTGGCAACAAGGTCAAGTGTTGTGTTGTCTCTCTATTTCTCATCAAGTTTTGTGTGCATCTAGTCTTTAAGGCTAAGATTGAGTTGCTCAAGTTGATTTGTGCTCTTTACCTCTCTCTGGCATCGTGAATGTTTGTGTTTGGTGTGTGTGGCTATCTTGCATTCCCCTCTCTTTGTGCGTTTGAGTACAAGGAGATATCACGTGCATCCTAGTTCGCATCTACAACTAGGTGGTGCCCCTTTTCTTGTTTGGTTTCTGGCTGTGGGTTGTTGTTGTCTCTGATTGTGCTTGCCCCAGCCCCAATTGAGCAGCATGGGAGCCTCAAAGGGTGTTTAGAGGCCGCTCTTCATGTTGCCCGCCACAGACCGCCTCAGTGCCTCTACCAGATGAACTAAATACTGGGGGTATTTAGTTAGCCATGCATTTCTCCATTTTGGCTAAGAGCCCACAATCAGCTTAACTCCTTCTGGTTTGGAGATATCTTCTTCGTATAGTGTCATTATTGTCTCCTCTTTAATCCGCTTGTTTAGTGTAGCAGCTTCATACTTGAGAAGAGGATATGGGAGAGAAGGTTTTAGCCATTCATGTTGAACGACATTTTCATCTAGCTTCTGAATGGTCATAGACTTAAATACCCTCTGCTCCCACTCCATTGCTTCTTTGGCCGTGTCTTTTATTGCCGCTTCTATTGTCTTTTGTAGATTTTCTTCTTCTTCTTGTGTCAGATCCCGGGGCTCTTGGGATGGTCCCACAAGAATGTCCTCTTGCATTGTTGTGTCCACTGGATCTGACACATTATCTATGTCTATTCCTTCCATTGTTGCTGGCCTTGTGCTCAAATGTTGCTCTTCAGTCTGCTATTGGCCTTTTAGCTCATCAATTTGCTTCTAATATTCTTTCTTTTCCTGTTCAGCTTGATCCCCCATGTTCATTAAGAGGTCATTCAATTCTGCATTGGCTTTTTCAGCCTCTTCTAGATTCCTCTTGGTGTCTTCATTTTCTGTTTGCATCCTCTTTAGATCCTCGTCCATCTTCTTTTTCAAGGCTTCTAACTCATATTTCATGGCCTTGTTCTCATCTTCCAAATGTCTTTGCATTACTAGGGAGCCCTCGGCCATCATCAATCTTTGTCTCTTTTCTAGTGTCAACTCCTTTTGGAGTTCCTTCATTTGTTCTTCATATATATCATTCTCTGAAGCAGTGCTAGTTGAGGTAGCAGCTCTGACTCTGCCCGGAGATGCCCTTAGCCTCTGGATGGTCTGATCTTTCACCTTCATTTGATCTTTTAGCTCTATAACTTCATCCTAGCTTGCCTCATGTTCTAGCTCAGCTTTTTCCTTAGCATTCCTCAAAGTTTCCACTTCTTTGGACTCATCAACAAGCTGGAGTGTCAAGTTGTCCCTTTCTTTCTCTGCATCTGTCAGTGATTTGCTAATTTTCTTATACTCCTCCTTTGCTCTTTGAAGCTTTTGTTCTGCTGCCTGACTCTGTCTTTCTATCTCTTGGCATCTTTTTAGTGCCGCATCCAGATCGGCTTGCAGCTTGGCTTGCCCTGCTTTTGCAGCGAGTCGACTTCAGCTTTGATATGAACTTCATTTGTTTTGAGATTATCAATTTCAATCTCAGTGGCCATAGACCTTGCTCTAAGCCTAGTGAGTTTTTGCATCACTTCATCCCAATCATTGGTTTGTGGCTGTAAATCCACTGTATCTGTGTCCATTTCCTTCAACTCCACTAACAGAGGGCTCAGCATATATTCTTTGGGTCTAGTGCTCAACAACTCAAAAGTTGTATTAGATGCCTCTTCTCGAGAGTATCCAGTAGCTAATATATCAAGAAATATTCTATAGTTTTTTTCTTCTGGATCTGTCTTCTCATCTTTTGGCTCAACTTTTGCCTTCTTCTCTTCCTCTTCGTTCTTCTCTTCCTTGGAGTCTTGTTGCCCATCAGGTTTGTCCAACTCCTCTTTTTGTCGGGTTTGGGGAGGACTAAGAGGAGGTGGTGATGGTGGAGGGCTGGATTCTTGGCTTGATGGTGGAGTTGGTTGCTTCTTCTTGAAATTCCGATCTGCCTTTGTTTTCCTCTCTCTTTCTTGGCCTTCCTGCTCTTCTAGAAGCTGCTGTCTTACATCATCAACCTCGTCTTCTGCAAAGGGTATATTTGGGATATTCTCCGTTGTAGCATCTAAGATCTCAAAATTCTTGATATAGTCTTCAAACCGATCCCTTTGAATCCTTCGAGATGATCCAGACATAGCCTCAAGTGATGGCTTCCATAGCTCGCTCAGATCCCCTTTTAGCGCTCTCTCAACTCTGAAACTTTCCATTAGTCTTTCTAGCCTTGCTTCTTTCTATGACTTTGTTTCCTTTACTGGCACCTGTAGAGTTTCTTTCTTTCCCTTCTTTGGCTCTGGCGGCTCTTCTAGCACTATCTCTAAACGGCGCTTCAACCTTGTGGCTACCCTAGGCGCCTTAGGAGGGTCCTCTTCTTTGTTTTCCTTCAGCTTGAGCCAATCATTTTGGGAGGGAGGTAGAGGCCAATTTCCCTTGGCATGCAATGCTCCATAGATGACTTTGGTTATCAACTCACGAGGCACAATATAGGTGGGATTTTTGGTTCCCATCTTCACAAGGTTGTCGTGAATGTAAGCGTCATAGTTTATCTCCTTTGGTTTGCTCTTTTGCATCGCCCAGGTGAAAGTGGTGGCAATAGTTCCAGGTGGCATCCTATATTTCTGTGGCCGCTTGGTACACATGTGGAAGTACTGATTGTATAGCCGGCTCATGATGGCCACCTTCGGGTTTGCAATATCTTCAAGTGTATAGTTATTCTTCTTTTCCGAGTAGACCTTAATGTCATCTCGCCTCTTTGTCACACTGTCTCCTTTGTTAGAGATGTCAAGTGCTGCTGCCACCACCTTCTCTGTGATGACAATCATTGTATTAGGCTTGCCTTGCAGATCTGTAACTCTGGCTATGTCGTCCTCTTTGATTGTGGTGACAAATTCCACACTCTTTTAACATCTATCCCTGTTGGCAAGGCTTCAAAGTAATTGTGGAGATCCAGTTTCTCCAAGTAGTCCCCCATCTTGCTCCTGACAAATTCATTGAGCTCGTGAGGTATCATGGGTAGCTCCACTGCATTTCCATCTGGATCTTTAAATACTCCTTGGTAGATTCTCAGATCATTGGTTTCCAGCAGGTCATCTTGAATCCAAGAGCTTGTGGGCTTCAGGGTTCCCTCTGGGATAACAAAAGGCTCCACTTCTTCTAAGTAGTCCTTGATAGTCATCCTTCTCTTCTTTGCAAGTGATTTTGTGGCTTCCATGGACCCTATTGCACTCAGTAGTCCAAAGTTAGTGTTTTTTACAGATTAGCTGATAAACTGAGTTTTGACTACCGAAATGACTTGAAAATTGAAATAAGAACTCAAAAGGGGCTAGGGAAACCATGCATGTGCCCACATTAGATTTTTGGCTGAAAAATAAGCATGTAGACATCCTACGCGTAGGATGTCTACCTTCTCTAATTTTGATGAAACTTGACAGGCTTGTGGCCCTTGACTTGTGAAACATGGCTATGTACTTGGAATTTTGTTTGGACATCAAAAAGTGCAATTTTGAGCAGATTTAGGCTTTTGGCTCACAAATTGGGTAGGATGTCTTATATAGGTGGCAAATGATATTCAATTGGGTTGAAGTTTGATATATAGGCTTCATATACCATGTAAAAGACTCCCATGAAGTCAATTCCTGCACAGAAGGTCAATATGACACTGGAGACATCCTACGTATAGGATGTCTATTTTCCCAGAATGACTTGATTTTGGTTCTGTGGGTAGACCTTAGCATGCAGAACATGGCCCTGCTCTTAGATTTTGATTTGGATAATCATTGGTGTTGTTAGGAGAAGTGCAGCATGTTGCCGCCGAAGAGAGCTACGTGCCAGCACCTACATTGCAGGTGTACGGCCCGGCTTTGCGAGATCTACACACGAGCTATATCTGGTGTTTCGGTGAGCATACGTTGTTTGTTTTCGCATTTCAGCATATCCACGCGTTCGCAATGAGTAGAGCTACACATTAGGAACTTTAGTTTTCGGAAACGATAACCTACAAATTTCAACCAAACATCCTACGTGATTTTACACAGGGTGTTTAGGGTTGGGGTTTTCGTTCATGGACCTTAGGGAGAGCGACCTATTGGTGTTAATAGGGTTTCCTTCAAGTTCTGTGGAGTTTTAACAACGTTTGATGGGTATTTGGCTCTTGAAAGCGTTATAGGAAATCTCCTCTTATGTACTCTTGAAGGCTATAGCTTAGACATTGGGTAGAAACCTCTGTAGGAAGTAGTCAATAGTCGGTCGAGTGTACATTGAAACACTATGCTTGCTTCCACGCGCGTGCAGGTCAAACTTCGTCCTTAGCTGACAAATCTTGTTAGAAGGTGAGTTCTCGCTGTGCTGACGTCCGTCGCGGCGTATCCGCCAACATTTGTCCAAATGTGATGAAACTTGATGGCTAGCATGTATAAGCTATGTAGAAGCTGTGTATGAGGTGAGATGTTAAGTTTGGTTCCCAAACATGGCCTTGAGACATCGTACACGTAGGATGTCTCCGCGTAGGATGTCTCCTGATGAATTTTTTATGAGAAATGCTACTAGTACATGCCCTGAGCCCCTCTGAGTCCCCTTTAAGCCCTATTTCAATAAAAAAGTTAAAAAGATATATAGAAACTCCCTGTTTGTCTTTCAAAGCCTCTGGGTCATTTTCTGACTCTTGGAGTGCTTTTCCACGATGAAATTTCTTGATGTTAGTCTCCATAGCTTCATGGTTCCTTGGGGATCCTTGCCATATGGTTTTTGTTGTCTTTGGCTTCATCGGAGCTCTGTTTGGAAATTTGTCGCTCTAGAAGCGCCCGTGGTTGCGTTCACATGTCGTCGATGACTTGTGGTGGTCTACCACCATAGGACTTGGTTGTTGATGGTCTAGGAAAGCCGCTCATGAAGTTTGGTGGCAAACGGACATCCGGTTTGGCTGTGAGAGCCATTTGACGCTTTGTGTGTCTGATGCCATTTCTGAAGCTTAGTCCCACTTCGGGTCACCTTATGGCCATGTGGGATATATAGCCTTGTAGTATATCGAGATGCTCCTGCCATGAGTTTTGGTAGCATTTGAGAAACTTTCCACCGATTTACCACTTGCAGGCCCTTGCAGTGCTCTAGAAGTTAGGGTTTTTCCCAATGGGTTTTTGCCGCCTTTGTGCATTCAAGAGTGGTCTCATATGTTAGGGTAAACCCCCTATGAAGCCTTATTGCTTTTGGATTAGCCGTTAGGTGGCCACCTCTACGTGTAGGTCTCTACTTCCCGTTTCCCGTGTGAACCCTATTCTAGTTTTCGCGACAAAACATCAAACATACGCGAAAAGCTCAAGGTGGTGAGCCTACCTCTCATATCCGGAGCCTGTCGGATGGTCGTGCACATCGTAGAAGCAGCTGAAAGTCCGGTTCGCTCTAGGTAGCAAGAGCTCTCTCTCAAGAAGGAAATAGTAGAAATGAGCTCTAAGTGAAGTGAAAAAATCTTATAATGGGGGTCCCCGAACCACTTTCTTTGAAATTTGACATGTACTCCCAACTTCTTGCGAGATGCGGTTTAGGCTAGAAAAGTTATTGATTTGGACTCTGTTTGCCCAGTTTTCGAGAAATTTGACGTTTTGTTCAAAATCCGACCAAAAGACGCCTTCCGCTCCATTCACATAAGTGCACCCCCATTGTACCATAGCTTGTCCTATAGTCACTGATTATCCCCATATTTTTTGTTTTTCATTACAATCGTATTTCACCTGGTTTTTGTATTTTTGAAGTTTTTTTCCGGTAATTAGTAAAATTCAAAAGAAAATAGCAAAATAAGCCCAGAAAATTCTAAAAAATCACAATAACTCAAAAACATCACCACAAAATACTATATACACTCACATGCAATTTTTATGACTAGATTTCTCCGTTTTACCAATATTTTTCCCGAAAAATGGCTATTTTTACATATATCCACACACCTAGGGGCCTGATTTGGCATTTGGCCCCATATACTTGTAGATTCGTGTTGTATAAGGGCATATGTACTTAGGTTAGTCCAAAAAAATTTGTAATCAAACAAAAACCCTTCAAAATAGTCGAAAAACATGCCGTTTTTTTCTCTTTTCACCTCATTAGGTCCGCGTTGAGAATGCCTCCCCCCTCCTAGTTAGAGTCTTCCCGGACGACAAGGTATTGCCTTGGGGTATGTGTAGTGTATGGGTTAAAAATTATGCTAATGCACGGCCTTGGAATGTGGCCCTATTTGATGCATACTCAGTCAATGCATGGAAAAATTAATGTTGTGCGAGAAAAGGGAATAAGCAAGATGCTTATTGGCATTCGACGTCGAGGTTTCGTGTTTGTTGTTGATTTGGTTGACGGATTTTCTTTGCAAGTAAAAGTTGTAACTCTACAGCTCTCTGTTTGATCGTCTGCTTTGCCGCTACTGTCGATATGGTCGTGGTTGTGACCTTGGAGAGAATTGTCGTGGCTGAATTGGCCGTAGTCGTTTTCTCTTTTGCTTGCCATTTGTAGCTTTGTTTTGGAGGCTTTTGTAGGTTTATTGCCTCGTCTGTGGTCGTCATTGTTGTTCTTCTGACCGGCACCCACACAGATCCGTTGCCGGTTTCATATGTAGTGTGTGTCTGCCTATTGGTGTTGCTTATACTGAAGGGAGTTCCTGTTGCTTTGGTTTTGGGATCCAAATGCGAGTCGCATTTAAGTGGTTACTGAGAATTCTCTTTGGGATCATATTTTTTTCATTCCCTTGGTTGTTGGTCTAACTGTGCTTACAACATCTCACTTCAAGACTAATTTCGGTTCGAGAGAGAGATATGCACGTGCCAAAGTGCGACTAAAGAATACACTTGCGTTCTTTTTTCTGGTTGACCAAAGATAACCATGCGGTCACCGTGCATAATTAGTAGAGATACAAAGTCAATGTAGAGGCTATTGAGGGTCCATGCTGTTGTTGATGATATAAGTAGCAAGAGTGCTATCATATCATGTCTAGCATAGCATTGATGATAATCTAGTGTCGCATCATGCTTGTTGTCATTCTTCGATTAGCTTCGACTGTTGGAAGTAGACATTGAAGACTTGCAGCATAGGTATTCAATTCTTGACATTGCTCATCACCGTTTCCTTGCTTGCAGTATAGCTGTTGCAAAGCCTCGGCGTGACGGGGCTCTTAAACTTCAAGTGAGATCAGGCCAAAAAGAGGATCTTTGCCTAGAGGTAAAACCAGAGAGAGAGAGAGAGAGAGAGAGAGAGAGAGAGAGAGAGAGAGAGAGAGAGAGAGAGAGTGCTTTCTATCATCCAAGTGTGGTAGATTGGTTATCTCAATTCCCTCTAGAGTGTGAGGCTGCACTTATAATCTATCGTTTTAGAACTCCAACTTTATGTCTAGCACTATAGTTTAGCAGCTATTGTTGGCCACTCAAAAAGTAAAGGGAGTAAAAACATTGATTCAAGATACTATTTTGATCTTAGGCCATCATATATCAAACTCAATGTCTAGCACTATAATTGCAGCTATTGTTGGCCATTCAAAAAGTCAAGGGAGTAAATACATTGGCAGATTCTTCATGACTGCTCGCCAGTGTTGAATGTTCCGCGCCTCCCTCCCAACGCTTGAAAGAGTTCCACCTTTGTCAAGGTAGCTTGGTGTATGAACTCATGTGCATGGGAGTCTAATCCAAGGAGCCGAATGAACACAAAATGCATGTGTTTGCAAGGCATAAATGTAAGCTTCTTTAATTCTCTTTTCTGAAAATCTTCACATGTGCATCAAGGAAAGTCAGATATTGTAACAGAGTAAGTGACCCCTTTTTCCCTTGACCCCTCCGTACTCACATAAAATAAATGTGTTTCATTTGCAATAATAATAACCTCTTTCACTAAATCTGCAAGAAGGGTTCTCGCAATGCCAATTCTTGTTTGAAATTCATTTGTCAATTTAGATCTCCACTTCACAAGCTTCCCATCTTTGTACCTAGGACGTAAGGCACTTGGGATTGCATTGCCTCCTCTAACACCAGTGTGCACATTGGATGAGCTTGCTTGTGTTTGAAGCACAAATCCACTTGCTTGAAGTTTAATTGCCTCAGCCTGCAACAAGTTTGTTCCTTGAGAAACAACCCAAACTCCAGGTGCAGGACCAGGTGCGCCCTCCACCATATCATGAACTTTCCATGTGTGCAAGTTACTTGAGGTGCAAAACCAGATATATCCCTCCACCACTCCCCCTGGAGTTGAACCCGATCCGGGATACTTTCGGTGTCCCCAAAAGCATGGTGCCGCAACCCCACTGCCACATACCTTAGCGAAACCATTTATATATCATCTTCATCTAGCACCTTGCTCATCAACCATACCAAAACAAGTCATCTTGCGACCCTGTTTTGCCCTTCGAATGGCCCATACCGACTTCAAAACATTCACTTCTGGCCAATAATCCTTCATGGTAGTGGCTAGTGAATCTTGGTTGCTTTGAGCATGCACAGGTTCTGTGACAGTAACATACTCAGGTCTATGGCTATCCTCTGCAAGTGGCTCATCTGCATCAACAAATATTGGTCTCTTTTTTCTCACACTCTTTTCTCTAGGAAGACCTCTATTCATTTCAGGCGTGTTAAAACCCATATCAAGCATTGAAGAATTTGCCACATCAACCAACTTCTTTGCAGCACATGAAGTAGATTGTTGATTGTAGAATCTTTGTGCAAGGTCTTGTATTCCTGGACCGGTTGAAGTCCTTACTCCCTTCAACTAAGCATTGTACTTCACACTCTGCAACACTGCCATTGACATGTCTACCCCTACTGCTTCAAACAAACTAATTTTATCTTTATAGCCAACAGATGCTCGCATGCTAGCACGTTTGGTTTTGGCCAAATTAGTCAAGGGCACAAAGACACCAGATGCATCTTGAGTCAAAAACCTTCTACCCCAATGTGATACTCTTACATCCCACTAAGCCATCCAGGTTTCTAAGCTACCACCTCAGAATCAGCAGCATGTCCCGCCTTCCAGAAATGATAGAGCGCATCCTTGCAAATGTTGGCTTGGTTTTCTGATGGTGCATTACGCCACTTTTTGCAAAGGATTTTTTGCTCTTTTTGAGAAGATGGACGAATACACTTCACAGTGTGTCGAATCATAGATTGCTCCCAATGAAACCCACAAGATTGTTCTTTAGACGGGACACTCCTTTTTGCACCCCCAAAGTACACTGTCCTTAATGAAATCCAGTTAGCATTAGCTTCATCTACCATGAACCCTAAAAAATTCAGGCTTTTCAAACCCTTGATCTTGGACAACCTTATTCAACATTCCAAAACTCTATCTACGCATGCTTATTCTCCACAGTAAACTCACATGTTGCTAGTGTCAATAATTCACGCACAAAAGGATCATATACATGAGGTGACATTGTAGGCCACCCTTGTACACGATGCACATGGTAAAAATGCACCCACATTTGTTCTAGATTTCCTCCCGTTTGCATTCTATTAACCAAGTCAAACCCACTCCCGGGACCTTTTGTCGACATCTTGAACACCTGCGGTTGCTCATTGCCTTCAAGTTGCCCATGAAAAAGCACACTGTGAATGAAAGGATATCTACATCTAGCGTTCAAATCAAAAACTGATTCTAAACCTTTTGCAGTTATATGCCTATTTTGTTTGGCAGACTCCAAGCATCTCTCAATTCTTCGCTTGTTTGGCAAAGGAGTGATTGTGTCCAAGAACTCTGCAAATTCACTTTCATCAATCTCTTGATCCATTGGACCACACTCTGAAACAAACTTATTCATTATAATGTCATCAGTTGTAGTACGCTCTAGCTGCTTAGCTATTGTGAAGGGGTCAAATTGAGCTCTGGCTTGCAAGAAACTATTGACCTTTTGCTCAGCGGCTCTGCGCTTTCCTTTTGAACATGGATGCGTGTGTTCTCCCAAGTGAATAACACATCGTGTACTTTTATGTTTATCTTCTGGCAAACAATAATAGATAACTACAGGACAAATCGAAATGCACTCATGAAAGTGTCCACATTGGATGCAATTAACAGTGCCATACTTTGATGACAACCGCCCGGGAAGACAATTTTTAGAGAGCCGACCTCGCCAATGAGCCTCATTATGCACCCTTGCTCTAATGTAAAATGGGCACTCGTTGTTATTACATCAGAGATGACCAGAGCATCTGCTAAAGCGAACAACACCTGGAAAGATATTACTACTGCAAGTTACATATTCGGTCCATAGATGACTATCATGCTGTTGCTCGATGCCCGTCCACTACAAGAGGTTGTGTGCTCTTGTGACGCTGTTAGCGATGGAAATACATTGGGTTTTTATAACCCCCGGCGTCGCTAAAACCGTCGCTACGAGCGTCGCTATATGCGTCGCTATATGCGTCGCTATAAGCGTCGCTATAAGCGTCGCTATATAGAGACGCTCATAGCGACGCTCATAGCGACGGTTATAGCGACGTTTACACAGAAGACTATAGCGACGCTCATAGCGACGCTACAGAGCCATAAATAGCGACGGTTATAGCGACGCCCGAGAGAATTTTTTTTTGGTGGCAGGGCATTGAATGCCCTGCCACCCATCAACCATATTGTACTTGACTCACTTTTTTAAAAAAGTGCAAGGGTAGATAATAGACCCAAAATAGTCACCCACAAGACGCATTGTTTGCAAAATTGACAATTGTACACATCATAGGCAAAATGAATTGATTGGCAAATGTAATAATGACAATTGTACAACATCATAGGCATAAAGAATTGATTGGCAAAAGGAACTGCGGTGACAAATGTAATAATATACATGGTTCAAAAAGACGTATAAAATCCGTCTCATGATACATAAGCTATGAGAAACCCTAAACTAATGCTATCTAGCTACGGCTAAACTGACGTCGTCTAGTCAGACGTCTCATCGCGTCCAAGCAGCGTATCTGTCGGATTCTGCAAAAAAAGACAATAAGACAGCTTTCAGTAAGTATAAACATATAACGACATTTATAAAACAATACAAAAAAATAGAAAAGAGTAAACCCTAATACTAACCATGCCGCCGCGAGAACTGAGAATGTCCATCAGGGCGTTTAAGCCCTTCCTACCTGCGTACTCGCGCTCGTACGGTGTGGGATCACGTCCTGTCATCGACCACTGTCAAAACATACAAAGATTTCATTATGTTAGAATTAAAAAACTCATAAACCCTAAACTATCGAACATAAAGAGCAATGCGAAAACACTTACAAAATCGGCCTCAAATGATGCCCATCCACCGCTCCCCAAGTGGTGCGAGCTCCCTGCCTCTACTCGCGCTCTGGCTGCATCCTTTTGTTGCTTCCACTTATCGGGATTCTCGCGCGCTTCTTTCTTCGCATTCTTCCAATCTTCTTTGGCCAGCCAATCTGGCCTGTTCCACCCATTCTTGATTGCTTTTTGCACTTCGGAACGCTTGTGTTTGCAGTATTCGCGCATTCGAATCTTCATCAGGTCTTCATTGAAGCGCTGATCCCGTGTTGGAACGGAAAACTTATCATGAAGTATGCTAATGACTCTGTTTTTTAAATCACTTGGTACTTCACTCCATTTGTTTAGTATGTAGTGTCTAAACAGCTGAGAGCAAAGACCACGCATGCGCGAGATCACCTTCTTGCCGTCATCATCCATGATGATGCCACCGCTGAAGTCGACGAAGTAAGACAAGCCCTTTGGCCGGTGACGCGTGAACCTGGGTGTCCCGGCAGGGGTCTCTAGCGGCGTGTCGATGGGGGTACGGACGTCAGGTGTCTCCACCGGCGTCTAGGCCCCGAAGCGAGGAGTGTCGAGTGGGGTGGCTCCTAGCGGAGTAGGTAGAGGTGTGTAGCTTCTAGGAACAGTCAGCCGTGCAAAACCTGGCGTAGATGGCGATGTTGTGGCTGGTGTGGGGGCGGGCAAAGAAGGGGAGGGTAAAGAGCCTCGTCGAACACGAGGCGGTGTGGAGGCATCGGTGGCGGAATCCCCACAACAACCGCCACCGCCACCACTAGAGCGCCGGTGTCTAGACGAGTGTGAAGCTCGTCTCGTCGACGCCGAAGCTTCGGAGCGCGCCGAATGCTCCGAAAGAGAGGGGGATGCAGATGGAGTAGGAACGCGCGATGATGCGCCATAGCGATGACGCTCCACGTACCACTGTCTCTGCTGCGGTGACAAAGAAGAAAGAAACTCCTCATCATCCATACCTGCATTAAACACACGAATATTTAAACTTAATATTGAATGAATAGAGTAGACAATGACGCAAAGACCATTAAATACAATGACGTAATGACGAATATAAATACAATGACGCAATGAATTGAGTGATAGAAGAGGCAAGTCGAAAACTCAGAATTTTCAATCAAAAGATGTGAGCGCGAGTAGTAAAGAGCGTTATACACCATGGAAGGTACTTAGAGAGCCAGAGCTTTTACAACACGGAGCAAAATTGTTCAAATACAATATTTGTGGCTTTAAGAGATCTCTCTCTCATCCTCGCATAACTCAGCATAACTTCCTATATCTATATAGAGCTCTCCGTTTTAACACATATCCTCTGTTTCATTTTGTAGCTCCTCTGTATGCACCCCATATAGAGTAGTAGCATCTTGATGCTCGTCTGGCACCACCGCAGCGGCTTCTGATTGAGCATCTTCTCTGATCTCCTCCATTGATGCCGTTGTGATTGGCACATGGTAGCCTTCATACGTCCTTGCACTACGAGGGGCTACCTCTATGACGTACCACCAGTTTGATGTAGACTTTGTAGGATGAAATATTACCTGCCAGAGCCACATAACTTACATGAGAGCTTTCAAGCACATAACTTGTAAAAGGGAGATGTTAACTATTTACATACTTACTTGTTCACAATGCTCGGGTAGTACGAAAGTGTCTCTTAGGTCAGTCCATTTCTTAGTAGAATCCACCTCAAGAAAACCAGACTCTCCTCTACGCACAGTAGCCTTGCGACCCTCCATGATTATCTTGAACCATTGCACGTCGAACAAGTCGACAAAAAATCCTCTGTAATCGATCCTCAAAATCTCTTGCAGTGTGCCGAAGTAAGTGAGTTCCGCCACCACAGGATATGCATCAGAGGAACGTCGTCGACTAGACTGTTCAAATTTTGCCATGATTCCACAATCTTGAGTAAAACGCTTTTTGTCGATTCGTTCCACCCTAAAATGTCGACCTTTACACCATGCTGCTGTGTATGACTACTACAACGAACAAAGATTATGAGTGGCCGTTCAAAAGTTTATAAATAAAGTCACTTGCTAGTCGTACATTGCAAACTTACCTTGGTCGCGCAACCCCGAGAGTACTCCCACTCTTCCTCGGTCACTTCGTCACCGCATTGTTGTGCGCTTTTCAATTGGTTGTGCAACCATCTTAAGCTCATGAATGTTGGTAGGCTCTCCAGACCCGCTGGATAGTGCATCGGTGGTCGTCTTCCCCGTCTCCACTCGATTCGTGTCCTTTGTCGCTCTTGCTTTGCATCCTCATATTGTGAAATCCACTTTTGCATCACTGGATTGTGAAGCATGCAAAATCGGTTGATTTTAGCCTCTAGATCTTCCGTCATCTTCTTCTCAACACCGAGATTGCACATGACAATCCCAGATATGCGCTCATCATCTATGGTTCGCCATAGCATGTCCCGGGCTTTATCAAATCCGTCTAGCCACTCTCCAATGTACACTAGGGACTCTGATACCAACCAACCTTCTGCCATGCTACCCTCCGGACGTGCCTTTTGACGCACATATCCCTTAAGCGTTTTCATGAAACGTTCTAAGAAGAACATCCATCTGGAATGAACTGTGCCAGCTATTTCCACCTCATCAACTATGTGAACAAGAAGATGCACCTGAATGGTTAGCATGGTAGTAGGAAAATGTTTCTCAAACATGCACACAAGCTCCGCAGCATTTAGTTTGGCGAATGGTATGGAGTCTACGTTGATCTCCTTTTGTGAGATCCATTGCACCAGCTTTGCAAGTTTGTAGATTGTGTTACGGATGTTGAGAGACAAACATCCCTCAATGGCAACCGGTAAAATAAACTGTAAAGTATGTGCAGCAATGATATTAAAGTCCACATTTTATGCAATGATATTAAAGTCCACTATGAACGTACCTGACACATTTTATGCCAATCGTGTGACTTCAAACTGGTAAGCTTTCCTTCTTTAGTAAAACACGTTCGGAGCGAGTGCATTACGCCAGTGGGGGTCCGCAAAGATCGAATGGTCTCTTTTACTTTGCGTTCTTGGGCTCCTATGAAAATCCATGGTGCTTTAGGGAGTTTTATCGATCCATCAGACGCTGTTTGCGGCCAATATTGCTCCATACGATCCACATTTCTAAGGTCAACTCTGGCTCCCAAAGTATCTTTTTTGCCGGTCAGATGGTCCCATAGTAGATTACCCACATTCTTGAATATGTGCATTGGATCGAGCAAGTGATTGATCATGAGTCGGGGCCAGTATGGTAACTCGTACCATAGAGATAGTCTCTTCATCCCTGGAGGCAATCCGTCATCGCACATCTCCTTCTGCTCTAACCATGCTTGTGCAGACATCCTTGGTGGCTCTCTTCCCAAAAAGCCGTCGCGTAACACATGATTCTCTGGAAGATACGCTTGATGACCTTCGTAGATTTGCTTCTTCAGTGAGGGTGCCCTACGTGCATTCAGTCTAGGTCCACATGTGACACATGCTCTGTATCCGCTTGTTTGAAGCCCTGTATGTATACACATGATAATAGATCAACTATGGGAAAAAACAAGATTTACAGTGTCTGAGTGAGGAGTGTCAATAGATCACCTGAGCATTCTGTTAGCCCGGGATAGTCATGCATGGTCCACATTAGAATGCCTCTAATCAAAGCATTCCGTCGTCCTATGTGTTGGCTCATATCCACCACCTCTATGCCAATCCACAATTGTTGTAGCTCTTCCAATAGTGGACGAAGATACACATCCATATTCCCCACTTTATATCGCCCTGGCACAATCAAGCTTAGCCATAGGTGCCCCTTCTTCGTAGTCAACCACGGGGGAATGTTGTAGTTGACGATGACAACGGGCCATACACTGTAAGATGTTGATCTTTGACCAAATGGATTTACGCCATCCATAGCCAGGCCTAAGCGCAAATTTCGAGCTTCCCTGGCAAAATCCGACCATGTTCCATCTATATGTTTCCAGGCTGCGCAATCTGCAGGAATTCGTAGCACACCATCGGAAGATTTATTCTCCTCATGCCATGATGCTAGGGCGGCCATGGACTTACATTCGAAGAAATGCTTGATGCGAGGAAGCAGAGGAAAATGTCGCAAAACCTTTTGTGGAATTTTTGTCCCGTGGAGATCTACTCGATATCTTTCGGAATCACATTTCGGACACTTCTCCATGTCTATGTATTCCCCTCTGAAAAGAATGCAGTCATTAGGACAAGCGTGGATAGAATTGTAATCCATCTCCAAGTTTCGCAAAATCTTTCTTGCTTCATCTCGGGAATCTGGCATCACATTGTCAGCTGGTAGTATGTGCTCTTTCAGCAATCTACACAACATAAAAATATGATACAGTCGTGTAAAAATCTATCAGATCATTATACATTTAGAGTTTTATTAAAGTAAACTAATTGTAATAGATCACCTGAAAAGCGTTGTGACGCTAGTGTCACTCCATCCAAACTTTGCCTGCATGTTGAGAAGAACCAAGAGTGCTTTCAATCTAGACATACTTGCTCCATTATATAATGGCGTATCGGCTTCACTTTTCATATCATCATAGATAAGCCTTTCTGAATCCATGATCGTCTCGATCATTTCATCAATCTCGGGCTCAAACATTGCCTCGTTGGGAATGTGCTCTGCATGATCATCCCCCGAGCTGTCAGAGGCTACATCTTGTGGCCTCACATCTGCTGCTTGACCAAAGCGCCTGCGAACACGTCTATTGGGTTGCAAGATTGCTGCTTGTAATTGGCCAGCGTCAGAGTCCGACGAGTTATAATTGGCAACAACTCGATCTATAATAGATGGATCGAACTCGCCAAATTCGCGAACGTGCTGCAAAGAAACACGTCTTGTCCGTCGCATAGCATGCTTGCATTGATTACAAGGACATAAGACCCTCGTTGAGAGATAGGTGTTTCGGTTGGACGGTCCCACATCCTCGTCATTACTCATAATGAGGATAAAAATCTTATAACCTGGACAACAAATTTAATATTCTATTGGCATTCTTCGTCTTATCTCTCTCTCTCTCTCTCTCTCTCTCTCTCTCTCTCTCTCTCTCTCTCTCTCTCTCTCTCTTCTCTCTCTCTCTCTCTCTCTCTCTCTCTCTCTCTCTCTCTCTCTCTACCTCACATTCTCTAGTCATGTCCAATCCCCGCACACCTCGGTCTAGAGGTGCACGGAGATCAGAACCACCGGGTTATAATATCGTCTTTATTGGTCAATACCTATATTTGTGGGTACAAGAAATCTACACACCCACGTCTACATGATACTGCATGTAGTGGACAAAACCCCTTGGCCTCTTCTGTAGCTGTAGCACTTCACAACATCTTAACATCTTTTCACAGTAGATCTTTTCACTGTTCGTCTAACTCTAAACCCTAAACCGTAAATAATTCTTGCGTGGACTCGATCTAACGTAAATAAGTGTAAATCTAAATAAACGTAAATCTAACTAAAAATAAACCTAAATCTAATTTAACATAAGTCTACATCTAACCTAATCTTTAACGTCTTTTGGGATAGTTTCCTACGACGTTAAAACTCTCTTCTTCTTGTGTGTGTGTGTGGGGGCAAACCTAAATAAACCTAAGTCTAATCTAATATAACATAAATCTAAATCTAACGTAAATTATGTTATATTAAAAACAAAGAACTAAACTAACAGGGATTATAAGAACCTTAAAACTGATTTAACACATAATTTTTCACATAACTCGGCAAGAGTTGGCATTCTCATCACTAAAGATGTGAGAGTTAACTTCCGGCGGTGACGCTGCCTCATCTCCATCCACATCTGACGACAGCAATTGGCCCTTTAGACCGTTCTTGCTCTTGTTACTAACTTTGAAGTTGCTGTTGAATGACTAGAGGTTGTCTAGATGGTCATTGTGTCGGGGATGTAGTGACTCTTGCCGCCCTGAAGATCCACCTTCTTCCCTATCTTGTGAAGACATTTCACCAGTACTTTTGGATCGACGGAGCCCACCATGAGTGAAGGCAGCAATACCTAGGGTATTCCATTGAGGGCTTCCTTCACCCGCTTCATGCAGGCATCGCAGTCTATGGAGATCTAAATCTAATCTAATATAACGTAAATCTAAATCTAGCGTAAATAAACGTAAATCTAGTTAAAAATAAACCTAAATCTAATTTAATTTAACTTAAATAAACCTAAATCTAATTTAACGTAAGTCTACATCTAACCTAATCTTTAACGTCTTTTAAGATAGTTTCCTACGACGTTATAACTCTCTTCTTCTTGTGTGTGTGCGCGTGTGTGGATGTGTGTGCCAATAAAAAGAGATAAATGGTATAACCTTTCTATCACCCATGCCAAGTATGATAGATTGATTATGCCATTTCCCTCTTGAATAATAGGTCTTGAGTTCAACTCCTCGTCGGCTAGATCTTTAGGTCTTTTAATTTTAATTAGTTTCCTACGACGTTAAATTAGTTTCTCTCTCAATGTGTGTGCGTTTTTTTGGATCGTATGCATGTTTTCTCTCTCTTTTCCTCTCTCAATGTGTGCGTTTTTTGTTTATGCATGTTCTCTCTCTCTTTTCCTCTCTCAATGCGTGTGTTTTTTGTTTATGTATGCTCTCTCTCTCTTTTCCTCTCTCAATGTGTGTGTGCATTCTTTGTTTATGTATGTGTGTGTGCGTTTTTGTTTATGTTTGTACTCTCTCTCTCTCTCTCTCTCTCTCTCTCTCTCTCTCTCTCAAAAACACTATGTGTGTGTGTATGTGTGTGTGTGTGAGAGAGAGAGAGGGAGAGAGAAAGAGGGGAAGGGAACATGAAAATGAGGAGAGGGAAGGAGCATACCTGGCTCTCCTTCCTCTCCTCGTGTGTGTGTGTGTGTGTGTGTGTGTGGAGAAGAAAGAGAGAGAGAGAGAGAGAGAGAGAGAGAGGGAGGGAGAGCGTTACCTGCTCCTTGCTTGAGGGCGCCGAAAAACTCAGATCTGAGATCTGAGTTTTTGGGCGCGCTCGGTTATTTTTTTAGCCCAGCCGGCGTCGCTATGAGCGTCGCAAATTTCTTTGTAAATTTGCGACGCTCATAGCGACGCCGGGAAATTTTTTTTTTGAGCGTCGCTGTGTGAGCGTCGCTAATATGAATAGCCTCTTGTAGTGGTCATCCCATTCCCATGGCCAGAAGGAGGCAATTCAAATGCAACATACCCATTGTAATACGTGGGCAATTCCATAGTTTTGATGACTTCCGTTACTTGCTTCAAGGCCACATGAATATTAGTTTGCAAGGGCATGGACTTTAATATAATATCAACCACAATGGAAATACTGTCCATTGATCCACCTTCCAAAATGATTGGTGAGTGTTTGTTACCATCACACCCAATCTCTTTCAAAACAGGTCGCACTTTGTAAAACTGGCAGTGTTCATGATCAAGAAAAAATACGTCTTCTCCATTTGCATTTTGTAAAGCTTCCATTTTGATTTTCTCTCCACTGAGTGTCAATGGATAAATATTAAATGGAGCAGCTCCAAGCTCAAAGTGTTGTCGCACTGCAGATACAGAAAGCTCAAACATCCTAGGTTGGAACATCAGAACAAGCTTTTGTTTAGGATTTGGCCCATACACAGTAATGTATCTCGCCATTTCTACAAAGTTGTGTAAAAAAAGTTATAGTTTCGAGAAACTTCTACTGGCAAAAAGTTGCAGGCATTAAGTTGCTTCAAAAAGTTACAGTTTTGTCTCCACGTGCTACAGGCAGAAATTTTGCAGGGAGAAGTTGTGCAAAGGTGTATGATATTGTCTCCAGCTCAAAAAATAGTGAAGTCTACAACATAACATCCATGGTGATGCGATCAGTCACATCAAAAAACGGCTTGAATTAATCTATCACAATGGCTTTATGAAACACCTTTTAATGAATATTGTAATGAGTGCTTGGCGTTATGAAACGGCCTTTAATGAATTTGACCAGATATCCAGCTTAGACGGCAAGACAAAATTACAAAGCAAGAGATTTTGATTTATAGAGTTTAAAATTGCTCAAGTTTTGTCTCCAACAATAATTATTATTGCAGTATATTTTATTTCAAATTAAAAACGCTTGAAATACTACATGCATTGTCCCAAGCCTATTGAGAAATAGGCTATTCACTCATTGCTCTGTGCATGCACTTTCTAGATGCGGACATGATTGGTGGGATGCTCCCATAAATTGTCACAAAGCCACATAGTACCTACCCCTAAATGCGGACATGATTGCAAGGATGCTCTCATAAATTTTCACGAAGCCACCTAATACCCAACCCACCCACCATGTACAGGCCTTAAGCTATCGCCCATCAAAAAAGCTATCAACAACTTAAAAATGCATTCAAGCATATTTATCACATTTCAGTGATGGCGTTGCAAAGTAATAACATTATTCAATCTTTTTAAAATTGCTTGGATTATGGTCTGTGTCGCCGCGAGCTTGTTGAGACAAACTTCTTTTTTAAAAGGAAAATTACCAAAATACCCCTCTAATGTGTGCAAATTTCTAAAATACCCCTCAAATTTCAAAAATTCCCAAAATACCATTGTGTTTGGCTTGGGTGGATTACTCTGGATTGTTTAGAGTTTATTCGTTTTGACAATTGAGATCCTTTTTTGATTGCTTTACAAATAATTTCTCATGAATTAGCTAGCTCTAAAAGGCATTTTTTTGCAAAAAATAATGAGGCAATTCATCGTCAACGCCTACATAACTAGCTCAAATTATTCTCGTTTTGACAGCTCACAATGATATACAATCAGTCTTCTTATGAAAAGCTAAAAAAAAAATTGTCTTTGGAGATGGTTAGTCTCCTATCTAGGGGTGTTTTGGAAATTAAGAAATATTTGAAGGGAATTTTTTGATAAAAAATGGGTAGTATTTTGGGAATTTTAAAATTTGAGGGATATTTTGAGAATTTCCACGAATTCTATTTATATAAATAACGCCTAGATTAGGGTATGCGTCGCCGCGAGGCTCTTGAGGCAAATTAAACATACAGTAGAAGGCACTTGAGGCAGATAAATATAACACGTGGATTATATATTGCGTCGCCGCGAGACTGTTAAGCCAGTTTTAATTATTCATTAAAAAACATTTGGATAATGGTCTTCGACAACGGCGTTTCTTCCTTGGAACTCTCCTGCGGCACCGCGAGATGCTTACCCGAACTGCCTTGCTTCGGCTCACAAACTGTCCCAAGATCCCCTACGGCGCCGCGAGGTGCATGAGGCTGATTAAAACTGTCCATTTCTTCCTTTAACTACCCTGGGGCGTTGTGTGGTCCTTATGAAAACTGCAGTGCTTCGGCTACTGTACTGTCCAAAGCACCCATACGGTGCCGCGAGGTCCATGAGCTGGATTGAAACAGCTACCCTAAACTACCTGCGGCGGCACAAGGTGCTACAGGCAATTTTCGATTCGTTCACTGCAGCAGTTCTTGGTGTTTGAGGCGGATTATAAGCCATCTCAGAACAGTCCCTAACTCCCCTGCAGTGGCGCAGGGTACTTGAGGCAGACAAGTAGTCCTGCTACAGCTTGAGCGAGTTCCTTGAGACAGGCTCGGTGGCATTCAGAACTCCAGCTTGGAACTTCCTTACGTCAGCGCTAACATCCCTGCTGCGGGGCGAAGAAAATCATTGAGGTAGAACTTTCCAGGTTTTTTCTATAATTTGTAAGCTCTAATGTGAGGAAGCTTAAACAAAAAAAGGTAGTATCATCCTCAGAAATTTGTTTTTGTTCGTGAAGATAAGGACTAGCTTAGAGCTTAAACTTTTCTCTCAAGCCTTCCTAAGTTTTTGAGCTTAGCGATCGGCACAACCTTAACTTATTAGCGACAAGTTCTCTTAACAGATGACAAGCTTCAAGTTCCTCATGATGATAGCTACTCAAAGATGGGTTTGGTGTCTTGTAAAGAGATGCTTGGGGAACTTTATTAACTGTTATATTTTGTCATAGCTCTTTAATCCTTTAATGTATATATTCTATTTCTCGGATTGAAGTGTATGTATACGTGTTTTGGCAAGTCATTGGAACTACTAAGCAGAAAGTAGATCGAACAGAGTAAATACTAGTGTGTTGTTGGGTGACTTGTTATACCACCCATTGATGAATGTTGGAAATATGCCCTCTGAAGCCATCATGCATTTACAAAACTAACATAGTAATTGCCTTTGAGAAGGTAGTTTCAATGGCCGGAAAAGGATCTTCCAGAAGAAAGTCTGCAGATGGAACATCAGGAAAAAGGGAAAAACGTGGACGGCCCTTGCATAGGTGAGACAACATAGTTGGTCAAGAGTTTTGTTTTTCGGGATTTACATTTTTTGAAAGTTCAAAGGTTCTCTCGATTCTTTGCGTATAATGTTATAGATTGTAATGTTTCTCTAAATATGAAGGAGGTTTTGTTTCTGTTTCACTTGAAAGTCACCAAATGATTTCTCAAGGTCTGGAATCTTGGAAGTTGACGAAGTATCCATAGTTTCTGCAACACAAATGACAGAAGAATTGGATACACAAGAAGAAGAAATAGTCTCCTCTGAAATTGGTTAGGGCTCAGCGCATGAGGTTGATGGTACTCTTGCTCCTGCTGAAAATGCTATGCAAATAGTCCCTTGGAGGATGACAGGCGAGGTCACAGCCACAATAGAAGAAGAGGATGAAGATGAGCAAAAGCTTTTTATGTATAGCGGTGCTGATGTCATGACTAGCACAAGGTTGTTCAGTTGCTTTGCCCTCCAATCCCATTGTGCAGATTGATTCCCTATGCTAGAGTAAGAGGACTTAGAGATGATCTTAGTGGATTGAAGGCTTCTTTTACCAAGGAGGGCTACATGCAGGACAAGGGAGCATTTATTGTCTCGGTGTGGACATGTAAGAAGGAAGTTTCGGCTCTCACTGGAAAGGTACTAACTCTATGGATAGCATTTTTTGAGTTAGTGTGTGAATACTAATTTTATGTTTTGGAAACTTAGATGAAATTAAGGCAAATTGGGATCCATTTTGGATTGAAGTTAATGAGGAGTTTGAAAGTGAACTAAGGAAAGATACAAGGCTTAAAGATTTGTCCAATCAAATGTTTTATGTATGGGAGGGAAACCACCGTACTGTGGCATGGATAGCTGCCATTCGGGAGAAATTTTCAACTTGCAAAGAGAAGCATTGCAGGGTTCTTTGCACCATTATAGACCCCACAAAGGTTCCTGAGATTGCTTTGTTGAGTAGCTTGCAATGGATGAATTTGTAAGTTGCTTTATGTTTTTAAATTTTGCTTAGCTCATAAGCTTTGTTCCCAAAGCTTTTATAAGTAATAATCTCTATGTCTTTTAGCATGAACACACATGCTCTAGTTGCTTGCCACTTGCGAGATGAGATTGTAAATATGACACATATCTGTGCTGCTGATCATGAAGTGTATTTAAAAGGGTTGTCGATGCAAGATCAAGCTCTTATTGCTGAAGTGCGTAGAAAGTACTCAAAAGGAGCTAAGCCATGGTACCCTTTGACACGAAGATACTTGGCAAGATTGGTGTACGATGTAAGAATTACTTTTCTTTCTTATTGTTCATTCATAAAACCCTTTCATATTCTTTAGTTCATTCATAAAACTCTTGTTGTTGAACTAAATAAACGACAATTTTTTGAAGGTACGAATGTCCAAAGAGAAAGATAAGAGATTGCATCAATCGAGGCACAGTTTGTTAGAGAAAGAATTTAAGAAACGTGAGAAACAAATTCAGCAAGATCTCACTACAAAGTTCTCTGATAAAATTGGCAAGGTATGCCATTGCTTACTTCTTCTAGATTATGTATATATTTTTATTGATTGTATTATTTTGTTTGTTAAGCTGCTCAATATTGTGGATCCAAACTTGGGAACCGATTGGCTAGCAAAGGTTATGGGCTTGAAGTGGGGAATTGAAAGCTGGGCTACATTGGAAAAGCTTAATTTGATAGCTTTGGCAGATGCCCCAATTCCGAGTAAAATAACTTGGCTAGGATTGCTAGAGGCTTACAAGGTAAATAGAGCAGCCTATGGTTTGAAAAAAGGGGATCACGCCTTTCGCACGTAAGTGTGCTCTAGCTATTTTGGTCAAAGATTCTTTAGTGTATGTAGTGTCTTGTACTAATCTTTTATGTACTTATAGTTGGCTTCGTAGAGAGGGTTTCTTGTCACGTGCCTATGAGAGGACATTGCAGCTTTCATCACACTTCTTTGAGCTGCCTGGTGTAGCAGCATTGCCACATGATTGTACGCTAGCTGCCTATTTTGAGGAGGTGAAGTTTGAAGCTAGGCCATACCTTTTTCCACAAGAGGTCTCTCTTGAGGCAAAGACAAAAGATGCACAAAAGAAAGCACTAAAAAAGGAAATTGACTACTTGCGTATGGCAGCTCAACGCTTAGCATACAGGTAGAGGTTTTTTAGACTGTGTGTCTGTGAGTGTATGCTTTGCAATGTTATTAATCTGTCCTTTTTTTCATAGGTTTCTATCCTTCTTGGTCTCCAAGAAACTATTACTTTCTCTTCCTTTCTCAGTAAGGCAGTGGACTCAATTGTCTCCAGAGGATTCCTCCATGTATACTTTGGCACTTCATACACTCTCTTCGTTCGAGATAGAGACATGTCCTTGGTGGGTTGACATGGAGCGAGGACACTTGCTGATGCGAGAGAGAGAGAGATCCATGATGCTATTCGGGAAGATTCAGGGGAATTTCATATTCCCGAGGTCACAAGGATACCTTCTCAGATTTCGGCTCAAGTGGTACCTCCCCGTGGTTTTGCTACAGTGATTTTACCGCAGCAAGATGTAAATGTGGGTGTAACAGGTATTAATTATGCTATATATTTACCTTTTGCTTTCTCTATGCTTTTGCATACATTCATATGTGTCATTTACCTTCTTGTAGCTTCACATGCTTCCCAAAAGGGAAAGGAGCATGTTGATGATACTACTACCACAGAGGAGATTGTTCGTGATGAGAGTGAGCCATTGTGTTCTAGATGCATTCTTGGCTTGCTTCTTTAGTACTTGCAATTTATTTGTTTTTACTTTGATTTCTCAGCTACTCCTGGCTTTGATATTGTGCGTCGCACCTTGAGCTTCATATATCCTTTGCATTCTCCTAGTCTTGCTTCTTTTGCTGCTTTGGAGACACGTTGTATGGCCATCCATGGTGACTATATTGAGATTGTAGCAGCTTTCAAAGCTCAAGTGCGTCGTCCACGTTGGATACCAGTCCATGATTTTATGTCTCGTGTGACCAATTCTCCTTTTTCATACACTCGAGGAGGTAAGAGTGTACCTTAGGCAACTGATTTGATCTTTTTGGACCTCCCATTCGGAGGCTCCCATTCTGGATTGTCCTCTGGTCCATCTTGGGACTTGCTTATGGAGGAGCATGTGCGTGCTGGGATTCACCTGTCATTTTTGACATTGGCCGATGCAGGCTGGTTGCTAATCATGGTGTCCATGGCAGGTGTGTTTCTTCACATGTTACCTTAAAATCGGTCCGCGTTTCATTTTCACATGCTTTGTGAGAAAATGTCTTAAAGATTGTTGTGTATTACCTTTTTGTTTGACATACAGGTGATGCTATTGGTTGGGTTGAGAGATTTTGTCAAGCTTCACAGATGGTGGTCCATCGACGCATTGTAGTGATACATCACGACGCGTACGATTACATGGAGAGCTTTGGTGGTCACATTGAGGTACGTGATTGTGTTTGCATTCCTTATCCACTCACTCTTATTTTTCTCCATTTGTCACAAATGCGTGTCTTCTATTGGAGTGCCATTGCTCTATGCTCTTTATGGTGCACAGAGTAGCTACTCATTCGACATGTTTTTTTATTAGAGAGCCAGGTTCTTTTCTCCAGTCTCGGCATTCAGCCCTTGGACTCTTTTATGGTGCATCATCTACCGATGCTTTCACAGGCACGATCACCGTCGGGAGATCCCTTGCGAGGTGGGCAACAATGGAGCTCAGCTTTCATGGCTTGTTTTGTGGAGTTGCTTTGTCCACATAGTGGGATTTGCTTGGAGCTTGGGTGTGGTATTGCTCTAGTGTTGCGGGCTTGCTTGGCTACTGGACGGGCATGTGTAGCAATTGATGTTGATGAGCCACTTATTACTGGATATGTTTTGCCTTTACTCCAAGAAAAAATGCGGAGCAAAGAGGAGGCCTCTACATCTCTCGACTTTGATGATGAGGGTGACGTGCCCTCATGTGTTAACATCTTTGACAGCTAGTGAGGCTTCCGTTTCTTGTTTTAGAACATTGCTTTTATGTTGTTGGTAGTATTGTAAACTTTTATATCACATATTTTTGTGAGTTGTATGGCTCTTTTTGTGATGATGCCATATGATGTTGATTATGTTTGGGTGTTTATGGTTATTTTTCTTGACATTGTCTTGTTTTTTGGAAGTGCATTATCGGTCTATGCAGAGGCATTGGCTCAGCGCATGGTAATGGATACACGTTATGATCTTAGGGTGCATGAGAGCGTTCCACAACACAATGGCTCAACGCATGGTGACGGATACACGTTATGATCTTAGGGTGCATGAGAGCGTTCCACGACGCAATATCTTTATCGATGATGAATGTGAATTCTTGGTCATTGTAGCTATAAATGATCTGACAATTCTTGTGGTTAGATAGATTGGTTGTGGTCTTATTGTCAACAGATATATGGAATTATAAAAATCTTAAGCTTAATGTAAACATTCAGTCTTTCAATCATCTATGACATAGTGAAAGCATTACAGCTTCTAGAATTCATTTTGCAATTGTCTTTAAAATATGTGATTGTTCTTGATTCTCCACTCCTTAAGCTTGGATGCTCATGTTGAATGTTTTCTTTAATGCGGTTTGGATATGCTCGTGAATACTCCAATCTTGCATAGGTTATAGTTTTGCGAAGATATTTAGTCCGGTTTAGAGCTTGCTTGAAAGTAAGACTCTCTGAGGTGATACCCCTTTATGAAATGGTTGTTGATTTTTTGGCTGAAATCAATGGTTTATCGGGCTCATACACTAGTTGAAATTAGCTGATTAATGTATTGTCTCAAGGCTGAAAATTTTACTTGTTTTAGGCTATTTGCAATTGCCTTTTGGACGCTCATCTGTCATACACAAATCATGCTGTAGCAAATCCATCATGCCAAGAAAAAGAGGATATTGAGACAATGAAGAAACTTGCAATCTTCTCTATTATCTAGAGTCTTGTAAAAGTAATAGATATTGTATTGAAAACTTGTTAATAGATGTTTTCTAGCTTCTAGAGATTGCTCGCATTGTAGCTTGCTCGAAAAATCTCGCTCGGGCTATGGTAAGACTCCTCTTGAGGAATTTGTATTTCATGTTTCAAGAATCCTCCTTTCTTTTGTAGGCATTCTAAGTCCTACTGCCAATTCAATTGCTAGTGTATTGACTGGGGTTTTAAGTCCTACGCACAATGTGGCTTTACGGCAAGCTTCCACAAGCAAGCAATTGGATTAGATTGATAAAACACAAACTTTGTTACTAGTTTCTATCAAAACACATCCAATAGAATAGCTTATGAGGACATACAAGAAGTTTTCTACATTGTTGCATATGTTAAAAGGTCATAAATACCACCAAGTGTCCATGTATTCTACTCCCAATTACCCCCTTTAGAACAACACATGGCCAGCATCTTGAGTTTACAGATCAATTTTTCCTTGGATCTTGCTACACCAACAGAATAACCTTTGCTTAAAATCCAAGACTTATGCTTACAAGAATTCCTTTTTCTTTTCAAGTCTCAGAAATTGTGAGTTATATATGAGAAAGCAAACTATTTACAAAAAGACCTTACTCATATCGAGCGAGAGAGTCAGATTAACAAACTACAACCCATCAGACTCAATAGACATCAAGAGATAACCCATTGAGCAAGAGAAACCAAGGGTTGCCATTGATTCAACATGGCCTGCCACCCCATGCAAAAAACACCCTCAAGCTACCACCACTTAGAGCCATCGTCAAAATGTTATAATGGCTAACATGGGAGCCACCCTTGACAGATAAAATCCTAGAGAAGAACGAAAGGCGAAGGAGGAGAAATAACCATAAAAAAGCTGAACAGGTGGGTCCCATCGTCCCCATCACCAACAGAAGCTCCCAAAGGTGCCACCAGGACGGAGCCGCTGCCACCAGCTAGCCGCTTGCCTCAGAGAACCTCCACAAAAAGCCACAAAACCTAGATTCACCAAGGCGAGCATCAGCGGACCAGAATTTGAGCACCAACAGAAAGAAAAGTCCAGACCAGTTCATCACCACAAAATACTACAACCAGTAGATCCACTAAGGGACCAGGCTCAAAAAGGGAAGCCAAGCCCGAGCTGAGAAAACCCTTACTGCCAACAGGACCTCCATCACGTGCCACTCAAGTGAAAGGCCCGCAAGGGCGAGACGCTCACCAATTGGTTGCTAGTTCTCCTCTCGTAGGAGGTGGGAGTAGCAACCTCTAATGTGGTAAAAAAATCTAGGCTGGCACGGCCCAGATGCGGGAGATGACGAAGCAGTTCGACAGCTCACCCCAGAGATAGCCATGCTAGGAAAAACCCCTATCCCTACCATAGATATCAGAAAAAGAATGCTTACAAGAAATCCTACGCATAGATCACACTAAATGAAAGTGATTACACCTAAAGAGCACCAAGCAGATGTTCAATCTTGACATGCCTGGACTAAGAATTCCATCATTGTCATAGAACTTCCAAAGAAGCAACATACAAACATTTGTCATTGAACTTCCAGAAAAAGAAATCTACAAACACTACAATAATTGAAAAGAATGCATCCACCGATGTCTTTGAAATATCAACCATAGTCGCCTAGAAGAGGAAACAGGAACAAGATGAACAAAGCCATCGGAGATGAAAACGGTTTGCTCATTTCACTACAACAATTTCAAAATGTCTATATATATGTATATTATTATAAAACATTTCAAACTCCCCAAAGAAACAACAAAACAAAAACCGGGAACCAAGGACTTTGGAAACAGAGTTTTCGATCCGATAGGCCCCGAAGAGTTTCCTTGTAACTATGATATCAACAGGGACACAAACCAGATCAAAGTATCGACATAGATCACTTGACTAGCCCATGAACTAAACAAGGTTGAAGTGCCTACAAGCATGGAGTGAATGATGGACGAAGGAGTGAGCACATTCCCAAATACAACAGATAAAATCTTAGTAATGCAATGTCCAATGCTAAAAAAGTTACAATTCTACCTCTAAATTTATCGCTGCATCCTTATAAACCAAAAGATTTTGGGATGCTACATGTTACGTGAAGAAGAATTCATTTTGCATTTCATTTCTAACCTTGCTCTGATTTGAAGTCGGAAAGAGATCTGATATCTTTCTTATTCCGGCTATTGGAGCAAGCAACAGCTTCTTTGCTATCTTTGACTTCTTAATGGAATACCTTTTTTTTTTTGGAACATATGGTTTTTTTCCTCAGTACAATAAATAAGAGGTTATTGTAAGTCCCAACATTTTTTCGACACTGCTACAACTCTCAAAACAAAAACAAGGAGACTTTAAGACTCAAAACTAACAAATCATTTACAAATATCCCCCAACTAGCTGTCAATCACCTGGGCACTCCCATCTGATGCAATATTACCACAATTTCAGGGCAATCACAATATAAGAGATGTGAGCCCTATTTAAAGCTCTATCAAAAATGTCTTCGGAAGAATCACAAAACGTGAGCGTAGAAAAAAAGTGGCCCTGAAGAACCAACACAGGCTCTTGAGATCCCATACTCAACCGTGAAACTAAGGACGCCCTGGGCCATAGCAGCTTGTAGTGGCTGGGCAGACTCCAAACACAGCATTTCTCCTCGATTCCTCAAGACCCAAGAAGCTGGAGCACCAAGTGAGCTACTAACAAGCTCACATGACGCGGCCTTGCAGAGGCAAGGAGCATTTGGAGGGCAAGAACTGTTGCATGCCTTCTGCAAGAAAGAAGCCACATACCTCAACACCAAAGAAGCAGGCCGCCTCTTTTGCCTCCTTCTCTCTCTCTCTCTCTCTCTCTCTCTCTCTCTCTCTCTCTCTCTCTCTCTCTCTCATGTATGTGTGACAGACGCAAAGATTGGCTGAATAAGTAGCAAGAATGGGGAAAGAGAAGAAAATAAGATATGGGTAAGGTTAGAGGAAGAAGATGAGCAAGGGAGGCCCGGGGAGGTCACCTAATAAAAATGTAACCTATCACGTGAGTTCAAGAGAAGGGTATTTAAAGTTCTTGAAACTTACAGAAATATATATACAAAAGGCCATTATTTTTTCAAATTTGAAAAAAACTTACAGATTTTAAAAGAAAAGGGTACATTATATTCCTAACAAAATTCATAGATAAGGGGTTTTACAAACATGGCTTGCACGCACATGATATGGTAGTTTTACACATAGTGAACCCCCCGAGAAGGGAGGGCAGCATGCATGAGATGCAATTCAAATGCTTGGTAGAGCAAGGGAGCATCACCATGGCCGCAAGGAACTTTAGCAGAACCAAATGGAGGTCCATGAGATACAGATGAATCAGGGCTTTTTTGCTATGAGAAGGGTGATTGCATGCCCACCTGTTGCGCCATCTCCATTCATGAGACTCCTACATCGATCTCCATCAAAGATTGCAAGATCTATGCTTTGGCTTGTCTTGCAACTTAGAGTTCTCCCAAAAAATGTGAACCCTAGTAGGGTTCACTCCACACTCAACTGGGAATTTGGCGGTCTAAGTACTCCAAAACACCCTCCGTCCCACCAACAAATTTTGAAATTTACCTCTAAATTTAGATTTTGGAATTAAATTCTAAATTTCAATTCGAAGGTGGGAAAAGTGGACCCTTGAGCACTGTAAAAACCTTCATCTAAAATTTCCTATGTAGGTTCTCTACATTTTTTGAAAACACTTTATTTCTAGCATTACATTGCACTACCGTGATGCTGACAAGGAACTTTATACCATGATTATCTAGGGCTATCGGACCATCATGTGGCATATGCAAGATGATGATGTGGTCATGAGAATTCACGATAATGTTAGTAGGCAGGCATTGTTTTTTCAAAAACATCCAACTTTGCATTGCCTTGGTCTATATCTATGCCAAATGTGGTTAATTTACTTTGAAAATCACAAGAAGTGCTTGGGCATCTTCCTACCAAAAGAAAGAGAGCGAGTCTTTCTTTTGTGACCTCACTTAAATATTGTGTGAAGAAGAAACAAGGTTGTGGGATACAGGTTGATATTCGTGATAGTGGATTCCTTGACTAGAACACATTTTTAGGCAACACGTTAGTCACTATGTATCTCAAGTGTGATGCACTTTTATTAGATCGTAATAAGTCCCTAATAAGATTCCTATCGAGAACGTGGAATGCCCAACATGGGTAGGCAAGAAATGTTGAGCTACTTGGATTCAAATTGAGGGCATATCTTCTGATGTAATCACCTATTCTTGCACCTTGAAGGCATGTGGCACTATGCATTATGAGCAAAAAAGAAGGATGCGTACCAAGGCAATAGGATACATGTTGAACTCATGGGCCATAGTGAGCTGTGCAAGTGGTTCTTCTCTCCCGTGTGCTACCAAATAGGCCACCATAGCCAATTTTGTATGATTCCATAAGGAGACACCATTGACCACCTCTTTTGGTGCTATTGGCCAGGTTTATGGCTTAAGGGGATTCCCACAAGGGGCCACAAGGGGCCACAGGTTTTGGGCAAGTTTTGAAAGGCTTAGAGAAGCCACCAAAGGAAGCGGAAAGGAGGGGTCATCAAATTTTAGTTTTTTGCATAATCTTTTTTTTTTTTTTTTTGCAGAACGGAAACCAAGCTCCATTGTTATAGACCTAAGCTTTACATAGGTTGAAAAAAGGATTTGTGAGCAAACACAAGCAAACTTGATTAGTCGAGGGTTTCTTGCAGTCGCAAGCTTATGGAAGATTATTACTTAGCCACACAACAGAGAAGAGCTTTGAGCTGCTCACAATTCCTCAATGCAATATTGCCCTAAAAAGGGAAAATAAGCTTGTGAGAGATTTTTAGTTAGCCACAGAACAGAGAAGAGCATTGAGGTGCTCACAATTCTTCAAGGCAATATTTCCCTAAAAAGGGCACACTTGAAGATCTCCCAATTTCTAGGATTAAATATGAGCGCACACTTAAAACTCTCCCAATTTTCAAATGTGAGAGATTTGCAAGATTTTGCACTAAAACTTGTAAAGGAAAGTTCAAAATCTAGCTAGGATTTGTAGTTAAATTACGTTAAATCTTTGTTTTTCCATATTGCTTGGCACAATCATAATTGCCAATTAAACCTTCGTTTTTCCATGTTGATGGGCCTAGTAGCTATGAAATTTGTAGCCTCCTAAAACTACCATATCGGCCTTATAATGATGTACATAATACACTAAAGGTAGTTTTTTAAGCATTGTGCAACACAAGGGTAGAGTGTTCACACCTTAGAATGGAGCATCTACTTCTAGTGAGAAAAAGTCCATCTTCCATTGGGAAGGTGCAAAAATTATGGCCTAACGAGATGATTGCAAATTTGAAGATAGGGGGGGATAGTTTTCATAAAAAAAAAGATTTGATGGTTTACCCCGAACCTATGGTAGATATAAAAAATAAGTAGGGGTTACCCCTATTATATATGCTTATGGTATCTCTATTAAAAACCCATCTTCCTTACACTCATGTGATACCATACCCCCCCCCCCCCCCCCCCCCCCCCCCCCCTTCCATAAATATGATACCCGCTTGGGAGATAAATTATTGGGGGCTTGCCCCTAACTTGTACGCTTGTGTAACTAAAAAAAAATCCCTCCCTTGCACTTACATGGTGCGGTAAGTTTTTTATAGTGAATCCTCGGGATGGCCCCAAGGCAAAAGGGTGGACTATGTGTTTATGTAAAAGCTCTCAAAGACCAATCTCCAAGAGAAATTAGGCCATTCAAGGGCACCTACATGGGCACCATGGCAGCCCTGAGGCAGTGTAATGGCCCTAGGGCCATATGATCTATAATTCGAATAGAGGAAAACCAATGGACTTTGAGCTTCTACATTGTGACCTATAACCCTAGGACTATAGGATCTCTGATTAGAATAGAGTGCATTGGGCTTCTATATTGGCACTCTTTGAGCCTAGGGCCATAGGATCTCTCATTAGGATAGAGTGAAACATATGGCCCTAGGGTCAAAGGATGGCTTAGGTGTCAATCTAAAAGACCTCAAATATCATTTAGGCTATTTAGGGTACCTACATATGCATAATGTCAGCCTTATGGCCCTAGGGCCATATGATCTCTCATTGGGATAGAGGGAAACCAGTGATTCTTGAGCTTATACATTGGCACCCTATGGCCCTAGGGCCATAGGATCTCACATCAGAACAGAGGGTAGCCAATGGCCTTGGAGCTTATACATTGGCACCAATTGATTCTAGGGCCATAGGGTCTCTCATTGGAATAGAGGCCATCATATGGCCCTTGAGATTATACATTTGAATCTTATGGCCCTAGGGCCATAGGATCTCACATTTGAATAGAAGACTAGAGGTTGGGTTAGCTGTCAATGTAGAAGCTCTCAATAGGCATTTAGGCCATTCAGGGGTACCTACATATGCACCATGGCAGCCCTTTGGCACTAGAACCATATGATCTCCTATTGGAATAGAGGGAAGCCTATGGTCCTTTAGCTTATACATTGGCACCCTAAAACCCTAAAGCCATAGGATCTCTCATCAAAATAGCGGATAATCTAGGCCATAGGGTGGCTAAGAGGGGCAATGTAAAAGCTCTCAAAGAACATTTAGGGCCATTGGATCTCTCATTGGACTAGAGGAAAACCTATGGACTTTATACATTGGCACCCTATGGCCATGGGGCCATAGGATCTTTGGTCAAAATAGAAGGCAACCTATGGCTCTAGGGCCAAAGGGAGGCTTAGGTGTCAATGTAAAAGCTCCCAAAGGTCATTTAGGCCATTTAAGGGCACCTAAATGGGCACCATAGCACCCCTATGTCCCTAGGGCCATAGGATATCTAATTGGAATAGAGGGAAACCTATGGCCCTTGAGCTACTACATTGAACCCTATGGTCCTAGTGCCATATGATCTCTCTTTAGAATAAAGGGCAACCTATAGCCCTAGGGCGAGAGGGTGGCCTGGGTGTCAATGTAAAGGCTCTCAAAGAGCATATAGGCCATTGAAGGGCACCTACATATGAATCATGGTAGCCCTAAGGCCATAGGATCTTTCATTGCAATAGAGGGAAACCTATGGCTAGGGATTTTAATTACGCGATGACACATTTTGTTAAATGTTAATTATTGTTGTTATTATCACTATTTTTTTCATGTTAATAACATATCTAATGTCATGACTTACGAAAACCGGTAGAAAACGTAGAACCGGCGGGGCAACCACAAACCCCGGCAGGCCCGGCGGGCATATTATGAATCCCGGCGGGCAAAGCAAGAATCCTGCCGGCCCCGTCATGTACCCCCTCCATATTTGGCGGCTCTATATAACCCTGTAGTAGACATCACATCACATCACCGCTTCCTCTAAATTTGGTCATCCTTTAAAATTTAGAAGAAAAACTAAAGGTAAAAGAATGAATAGTCTTTAAAAAAAATTAAAACTTAATGAAACTCGGATCATGGATCATTAGTTATTTTTTGGACTGAATTGATTCTTGAAAGGAGGTAGAAAGGTGAATCTTTGGGTCGGTATCTCTACATTTGGGATGGACTAATCTCATGTTTGGTTCACCGTTATATTTGCTAAATTGATTAAAACTTCTATCATGGGTCATTAGTTCTTTTTTGGACTGAACTGATTCTTGAAAAGAGATAGAAAGATGAATCTTTGGGTCGATATCTCTACTTTTGGGATGGACTGATCACATGTTTGATTCATCGTTGTATTTGCTTGCTATTCCGATTAGAGCTCCAATCATGGGTCATTAGTTCTTTTTTGGACTGGATTGATTCATGAAAGGAGGTAGGAAGGTGAATCTTTGGGTCGATATCTCTACTTTTGGGATGGAGTGATCACATGTTTGATTCACCGCTGTATTTGCTTGCTATTTCGATTAGAGCTCCAATCATGGGTCATTAGTTCTTTTTTGGAGTGGACTGATTCATGAAAGGGGTAGGAAGGTGAATCTTTGGGTCGATATCTCTACTTTTGGGATGGACTGATCACATATTTGATTCACCGTTGTATTTGCTTGCTCATGTTTGAGTAGATTGAGGTTATTCCCTTCAGGCTTCACTACTACGCTTGTGTGTGATATTGATTATAACACTAATGTTTGGTTTGAATAATACTTGAAAGAAGAGATAGCATACTGAGCTTCCACCGGGAATGTTTGGTTTGAATAATACTTGAAAGAAGAGGTATGTCTTCCACCGGGAATGTCAGCGGTGGTGTTGGTGTCCCAAGCCTGGCTTCCTTGAGGAGACCTCCTACCTCGATGCCAGGTCCTGCTTCGCAGGGCACCACTTCGCAAGGCAAGCGAAAGGCAGGTGGAAAAAGTCCAGGACCCGAGTGGAATTTTGCCACAAATTTAAATAAGTATCAAGATTGGAAATGTAACTTTTGTGGTGAAGAGAAATCTGGAGGAGCACCAAGAATAAGGGATCATTTGCTAGGTGGCAATACCAGAATTCAAGGAGGAAAGTGCAAGGGCTTAGGTGCAGAAGAAGCAGCTATGCGCTTAAAAGCTTTAATTGGTAAGCTAATTTCCACGAGCAAAAGATCAAAACTCTCTACTTTTGACCATCACATCCCCGTATCGATAAGATCAAACCAGTATGAGGGATCATTGGGTGTAACGCCCACCAATGGAAGCACTCAAAGTAGGGAACCAACTTCTCATATCGATGGAAGTACTCCTCCAAACCATGGATCTCCTGACTTTCAGGTAGGATCATCAAAAAGTAGACAGGTTAGCTTACAAACGAGCTTCAAAACACTTGCCTTAGAAGAAGCACAACTTGCACTAGCTAAAGCCATCTATTTCACTGGGGGATCATTGGCCATTGTCACCCGTGATGCATGGAAGTCAGCTTGGAAACGCATTGGGGAGTATGGTGCTGGATTTACCCCTCCAACATATCACCATATGAGAAACCAACTGTTGGATAAATGTTACACAAGCACACAACAGGATATTCAAAGGGTAATATTAAATGCAACAGAACAATCTGGATACACCATAGTTAGTGATGGTTGGTCCAACGTTCAAAGGCGGCCATTGATCAACATCATGCTTGTATGTCCTCGTGGTGAATGTTTTATCAAAGCTGTGGATAACTCTGGTCAAATAAAGTCTGGCAGTTTTATAGCTGACATCATTGGCGACGCAGTTGAGGAACAAAAATTGCAGGGCTGCAGGTAGAATACTTGAAAGTCGCTTCTCTCACCTATATAGCGCTGGTTGTAGTACACACAGCTTGAACTTGGTATTGCAAGATTGGTACAAGAGGGAGGACACAGAGTGGTTCAAATGGATAGTAGACAATGCTCGCTTAATAGTCAAGTTTGTTTTGAAGCGTCAGAGGGTTCTTGACATGTACCGTCAGAGGATGTCTACTATGTTAAAACTGCCGTGTGAAACTAGATTTTGCACCAACTACTATACGGTAGAATCACTAATAAAAAATAAGAATGCTGTGATGGAGACATTTGTTTGTGCCACTTTTTCAGAATGGGAGGCTGGTCAAAGGGAGAAGATAAAAAGCAAAATAGGGGTGATCAGAGATCTACTAGCTGATCGCCACTTTTGGGATGATGTGGTGGATGTGCACAATGTCATGATGCCCATTATGCTCGCATTACGCCAACTGGATTCTGCCTTGCCTAACATAGGTAAGGTGTGGATGGCTTGGTGGACTGTTCAAGAAAGCCTTGCAAATCGAGAGGAGCCCCAGGAGCCAATTGTGAAGCCTTGGAAGACACCATTCACTCAGAAGAGGAGAGAAATTTTGAGAAATTATGTGCATGGTCGATGGGTTGGAGCACATAGTCCACTACACAGTGTAGCTTTCTTATTGGATCCAGAGTATTGGGCAATGGAAATAGACAAACTTGATGAGGAGGTGCTGGAAGACTTTTATGATGTGATAGGCAGGTTTTATGATGATCCTGATGAGCATGCATCAACTGTTACTGATCTTACAAAGTTTAAACTCAAAGAGGGTAAGTTTGGTACAGAATTTGTGCAGAAACTTGCCACGGAGCAACCAGCGTGGAAGTGGTGGTAGTGCACCCACCCTTAAACGCCTAGCTGTTAGAATCCTAGCCCAATGTGCATCCAATTCAAGTTCTGAGAGAAACTGGAGTACATATAAATATGTACATTCCACCATCAGAAACCGCCTTCTAAATTCAAGAGCTGAAAAATTGGTGTATATGTACTGCAACCATCGGCTATTGGCAAGAGTGCAAGCTGAGAACTACAAAGAGGAGATGCCTCGCTGGACTTATGATGTAACCAATGATGAGGTGGACGAAGACAGTGAGTTGCAAGGGGAATCTCATGAAGTAGAAACTACATGTACTTTAGAAGAGATTGAAGAGAATTTGGAAATTGAACCAACTTTGACCCGTCGTAGCAAGCGACGATGGTTTAATTAATAGATTATTGAATCCATTGAGTGACTTCTGCTTAAGTTCAGAAACTGTTTATCTTATAAGCTTTTTTTTTATATTTAGTTTAAGGTTTAGACATTTTCTTAATAATAAACGAAGCCCTTAAAAACCTTTACAAGGCCACAAATCACTATTAAAGCTTCATAATATACAAAGCCCTAACAAATCGTTGCATTATCACATATCATAATTGAAGCTGAAGAGAAGACAATTCACGATTCACTAATAAATTCTCGCAAGACAACGAGTCAATGTTATCAAATGTTACAAAAACTATCCAAGTGATAGTGAAAATTTGTGAGAATAACTTCATTCTCCTGTTCACGCCGACATTTAAGCTTATTATAGTCTTCGGACATTTTGAACATTGCATATAGCTTTTGGATATCTCAAACTCACATATAGCACAATGAAAGTTATTCATCATGCTTTGCATCAAGCATGATATATGATACATATGTTCGCATGGCAAGTTAAAGTGACCACACCACTCATGAAAGAATGATCTACATATGGGGCAAGGACCACCGTGCTCACCAGAAGCTGGAGGGGCCTCAATAGATGTTGGGTGCTCAATCAATGTGGTAGCATTTTGTTTTTTTTATAGTCGCCTCTAACTCTTTTACGTGGCGAGATAGCACCTTCACCTCCCTTTGCAAGTCTCTATTTAGGATTTCTTCTGCATGAGAGCCTTGTGTAGCTTGTGATGCTTGCCTGAGTTGAGTTTGAAGCTCCTCCTTAACTTGATGCACTTCCATTGATGCACCTTCTAGTGCCAATGACATGTCTTGCCGTGTGACGGTGATTGCAGTACTGCGAATGCCCTCAACCGTTATTTGAGGTTTCCTTGAGCTAAAGTCCACTGCTTCACCCAAGACATAATGCATGTATAACATCTTGGCAAACCACAATGGACAATCCATATGATGCATAGGATGACCCATAACATCGAGATATATGTTCTCTCCATTGTCTCGTATGTCTGCATTAATGCATTGTGATAGCTTGAGTCGGCCTTTCTTGATGTTGTCATCTGCAACGCTTGGCCATATGGATTTCACCATTTCTCGGTCAATCCTAGTGTTCACCTCTTTCCATTGTGTACCCACTGGGTTGGCCCACTGGGAGCAACGAGCAGCAATTCGAGCGGTGTTGTTCATTCCACCGCCTTGACACATGGATCTGAGACGCTCAAAAGCGCGCTTAGCCCTTTGATTATCATTATCCATATCCTGATTAAACACTATACTTCAGTTACGGCATACAAACTTAATGATACTCAATTTCTATAAGAGTAACCACCATTTTACGACAATCAATTGCTATAATTTTAACCACCATTTTACGTCAATCAATTGATATTAGAATAACCACCATCTTACGACAATCAATTGATATAAGAGTAACCACCATTTTTTAAATCAATGAATGACAATCAGTGACTCCACGTGGCTTATTGCTTGAAACTTAAGAGAAAAAACAAAACTCATAGAAAATTTGTTGTCTATTGAGATATAACAAAGTGTTTTTATTACTCATACATCATCCATTGCGCATAAAACCCAATTTTTAAAGTGCTTTTATAAGTCACAAGTCTCAGAAAACCCTGCTTAATAAAGTACATCATATATCCATCAAAAAAAGGCTACACTCATTTCAGAGGGAGGGCGTAAGCATCGTTCTGGCTGGGCTTCAAATCTTTCTAATTCTTCGTCCAAAAGTGCCAAGGTCTTTCTGTCTGTGGATTTCTTCCTCACCCAACCTTCCACAACAATCCTAGATATGGCTTGTACCTCCACTGAAACCTTATGTTTAAACCAATCTGTGTTGTAGTAGTCAGAGAACTCTCCACAAAACTTACAAAATTGCCATATCACCCATCCTATGGTGTACACATCTGTGGCCTTGGTCCATGGGCATAAATTCTTGCCATCTAGTAACTCAGGAGCTCGCCAAGGATGAAGCTTTTGCCAGTTTTCATCGGTATTGTTGGTCTTTTGTGTCTCTGAGCCAACACGCAGAGCCAATCCCCAATCAATTATTCCAATACGGGGAGTGAGATCCTTGGTAAAGTCCAACATGATGTTCCATGGATGGAGATCATTGTGGATCACTCCCTCGTCATGTGCAAATCGCAATGCCTTCACCAAGGCGTGGATCAACGAGGGAGCATGATTGCACAGGTTCTTGATACGTGTTTTCTTGTCTTCAGAGGGCTGGTCCCATTTAAAGTCTTCAGGGATCTTTCCTTTCCCCTCTTGATGCGCTACAAGCGTCGTGAAAGAGCCATGGGGAAGGGGCACTGTCTCCATAAGATCACCTAAAGTTCCCCCATTGAAGTAGGGGAATATCAGAAACCATGGCAACGTTACAGAGTGGGCAATACTCCTCACAATCCCTCTATGGTTGAGATCTACTCCACTTTCTGATGCAAAGCTTTTCCACTGATGCTTGGCCTATCCTTTGAACTCCTTGGCACAATAAGTATTCGTTGCAGGAAGGAAACTGATCCCTTTGATTTGAACTTGCCACCCTGTGCCATAAGCCCCTGACCCAAGTTTCTTGATCTTCTTAATGGAATTATTTGGAATGCCCAAAGTCATACTACATTCAGAATTGTATATACTGCTCTCCAGGTGACTGGCAGAAGCAGTAGCACCCGATGTTCCCTCAATGGCATCCTCCTCAATAAACGGTTCTCCACTTTGGCTGCTCCCCATAACTCTCGTGATAGCCATTCGCATTTTCTTGCCTAGGCCAAACTGTGTGTCTATGTGGGATGCTCGCCTTGACCTCTCCTTTTCAGCTCTCCATCTCGCGTTCCAATGCTCTAGCTTACCCTTGTCTACTTCTTGAGGGCATTCCTCTTTCAAATCAGAGGCCACCTTGGGCAAATTGCCCACCCAACTGCTCACTAATGAGATTATGGATTCGGTTGTTTTGTCTGGATATAACAACAAAATTTTGCGGGCAATCTCACTATATAATGATTGCAATCTAGACTCATCTGCAACAATCTGCGCTATATCGTCGGGATCTAGTGCACTGACGATTGTAATCAACAATTGTCTAATTTTCTTTTTGAACTCTATCACTGAAGTAGTAGAAGGATCCATTTTACCTGCAATGGTATTATTGCAAACAACACATTGTGAAATATAACTATGTGCCACTCCATTTGGATCTTTTCTACGTGAAAGAAAAAGTGCAATATAGAAAAAGTGCAGTATGCCTCATCGTACAACAACTTACAAACAGATGCTCCTGTCATTCTAGCAGCAACACACCTAGTCGCAATTGCAACCATGTGCCGAAGCATGAATGACTGGGAGCAACATAAAACATAGTCACCCTACGCTTTTGCAATGACACACCTAGCCGCAATTGCAACCATGTGCCAGTGCATCCATGCACGGTGAGTTCTTTCTAACAGATGCTCCTGTCATTCTAGCAGCAACACACCTAGTCGCATTTGCAACCATGTGCCGAAGCATGAATGACTGGGAGCAACATAAACATAGTCACCCTACGCTTTTGCAATGACACACCTAGCCGCAATTGCAACCATGTGCCAGTGCATCCACACACTATGACTTCTTTCAAACAGATGCTACCGTCAATCTATCAGCAACACACCTAGTCGCAATTGCAACCATGTGCCGAAGCATGAATGACCGGGAGCAATATAAAACATAATCATCGTACGCTTTTGCAATGACACACCTAGCCGCAATTGCAACCATATGCCAGTGCATCCATGTACGATGATTTGATAAAAGAAATTTTATACCTTTAAGTTTTAACGCAAAAAACTCAAAAAAACATCAATAAAATAAGGAAGGGATTAAAAAATTACCGCTACACTGCTTTGAGAATCTGGAAAGCTGCCAAAAATTTTGGTGAAGAAGACTTTTCAATGTACCTCTTTTGTGAAAAAGACAAGCACCGGCGTCGTCTTTATATAGCCACGGCGGGCCTGGCGGGGAAGTGGCTTTACCCGGCGGGCCCGGTGGGTTAACTACTTAGCCCGGCGGGCCTTTAGCCGGTCTCCAAGTCTCCTTGCAGGTCAAAAAAGATGAATCTCAATTAACATAATATTTGTTATTTTGCATTTCTATTGTTATTAACCTGAAATTATAGTGTGATCACGTCATTTTGAAATCCCTGCCTATGGCCCTTGACCTTATACATTGGATACCTATGGCTCTAAGTCCATATGATCTCTCATCAAAATAGAGGAAAACCTATGGGCCTAGCGTCAAAGGTTTGCTTAGTTGTCAATGTAAAATCTCAAGGGGCTTGCATATGCACCATGGAAGCCATAGGGCCATAGGATTCCTAATTGGAATAGAGAGAAAGCTATGGCCCTTGAGCTTATACATTGGCACCCTATGGCCCTAGGTCCATAGGATGTCTCATTAAAATAGAGGGCAACCTATGGCCTTAGGACAATAGGGTGGCCTAGATGTCAATTTAAAAGCTCTCAAAGAGCAGTTAGGCCATTCAAGGGCACCTACTTATGCACCATGGCAACCCTAGGGCCATATGATCTCTAATTGGAATAGTGGGAAACATATGGCCCTTAAGCTTCTACATTGGCACCTAATGGCTCTAGGTTCATAGGATCTCTCATTAGAGTAGAGGGAAACCTATGGCCCTCGGACTCGAGGGTTGCCAATGTAAAAGCTCTCAAAGAACATTTGGGTCATTCAAGAGCACCTACATATGCACCATGGCAGTAGTATGTCCATAGGATCTCTAAACGGAATAGAGAGCATCTTATGGCCATTGATCTTATACATTGGCACTCTATGGTTCTAGGGCCATTGGGTCTCTCATTAAAATAGAGGGAAACCTATGGCCCTAGGACCATAGGGAGGCCTAGGTAGCAACGTAAAAGCTCTCGAAAAGCACTTAGGCCATTCAAGGGTACCTACGTATGCACCATGGCAGACCTATGGTCCTAGGGCCAAAGAGTCTCTAATTTGAATAAAGGTCAAACAATGGCCCTTGAGTTTATACATTGGCACCCTACAGCCATAGGACCATAGGATCTCTCATCAAATGGAAGGCAACCTACAATCCTAGGGCCAGAGGATGGCCTATGTGTCAATGTAAAAGCTCTCAAAGACCAATTTCAAAGAGTAGTCATGCCATTCAAGGGCACCTACATGGGCACCATGGCAACCCTAGGCCATAGGATCTCTAATTCGAATAGAGGGAAATCAATGGCCATTGAGCTTCTACATTGACACTATATGGTCCTAGGGACATATGATATCTCATTAGAATAGAGGGAAACCTATGGCTCCAATCACTTCATTATGCTCACCTATACAAGCATGAGAGACACAACATAAATGTGATCTACTCTTCAAGCTTAAGCACTACCTAGAATAGCTAAGATGCTTAGACCACAAAAAATATTACCTGAAGATTTGGGACTAATGCCTCACTCATTTAGTGTCTTAGCTAACCAACTTTGACTTTTCTGCCATGTAATTTTAGTGTCAACTTGGATATACCTGTTCAAGGCAAGAAACCCATGTCATAAGTTCTTGGAGATTTAGGCCTCTTTCATTGTGTTGTTTTATGGATGCCACCCATTTTTCTAGCAGGTTGGCATATGTTATCTCCTCTTGATTTGTTTTTCAAATGTTAATCTTGCTTTGTGAAAGTGGCTATGTGGTTGTAATAGGTACTGATGGAGCCTTTGCTTTATCTCCCATGTTAAGTGGTTGTTGATGTGTGTGGGTTCTTTGTGATTGATTTTCCACTAGCAATTTTCAATCCCACCTTGCCTTTGGTTCCTATGTGACCGTCCTTTGAATTTGCTTCTTTTGCTTGATGACTTTATGGACACTAGGCTTCGGTATCTAGACTTGATGATTGCCGTTGTGAAAGCCTTGCTTTTGCAATAGATGATGAGGTATCCATGTGGAGGTTTTATCACCCTTGGTTGAATTTGGCTTTTGTTGGAGTTGAGAGAGAGAGAGAGAGAGAGAGAGAGAGAGAGAGAGAGAGAGAGAGAGAGAGAGAGAGAGAGAGAGAGAGAGAGATCTTGGGCTCCTTTGAAACGTAACAACTATGATCAAGCAAACTTGGTATACACACACAAAGGAGCGAGAGAGGGGGGGGGGGGGGGGGGGGGGGGGGGGGAGGGAGTGCTTGTTGCACTAATACCTACTCACCAAGAAATTATGACCAAATAAAGTGAGATTAGCATTTTGTTCAACATCGCTTGAGTAAAATACACCACAAACATCACAAGAAAAGACACCCTAATCACTGTCTTAAGGTCAAGGGAGTCCTCTCTACCCTGACACCCTCTTACAACATGTGGGATTTATAGCCAAATCAACAACACAAATAAGCGATCAAGAACTCAAGTAAAAGAAAGACAAAGAGACCTCGGGAGGGTCACCATGTATACATTGTGTATATCACGAGCATTCAAGAACTATTTCTAAAACTCCTTATCTGTGAATTTTTTACAAATAAAATACACCCTTTTCATATTCAATCTGTAATTTCTTTTCCTAATTCCATTTTACGGTACCCTTTTGTATGTAAAAATGTGAGAACAAATAAAATTTAATAACCCCTTCTTTTGCACTTACGTGATAGTCACATAATTATTAAGTGACCCCCCCCCGAGAAAGATACTTACACATCATTGTTCTCCATGAACTTTTGTTGAAAGAGAGACAAGGTAGCCATGCTTAGTCCAAATCCATCTCCTTGATTCAGCAAAATGTTGTGCATACAATTGGTAGGAAAAATGAAATCTTCCTACTCTCTATGTCATAGTTGTCCTCATTGCAAAATTGAGTAGGCATAGACGTATTTACACACACATCCATTGTTGATAAAATTTGAGTCCACTCAAATGGCTCAAACAAATGCTCCAAAAAGGGTTCAGGTACATAGGCTTCATGTGTGCAATTCCTTTTTAAGATACATTCTTCTCGTTTTAAGCTCCCAATTTTGGAGGCTCCACACATGCAAATAGGTGTGTCTTTGTTTAACCAAGATGGAAGCTTTGTTTCAGCCGAAGAGACTGATTCAAATTCTTGTATGGGCATTTTCATGACATCTCTATAAGTGTGATCTTTTAGATTAACCCTTGTTATTGATCCCACTTTCTTCAAGTACATGTAATTCTTTCCCCAATCTTGGATGCTTGTTGCATGAACGGTCTTCCCAAGATGATTTCATAATTGAGTTTCTTTCCAAAGTCCAATATTGCAAAAAATTGTTGATAATCAATTTCACAAGAACTAACTATCACTTTTTCAAGCAGTCCTAAGGGTCTTTCAATGTGTCCATCAACCAATTGCAATTTCGTTTGAGTTTGTCTAATGGTTGGTTTTTGCCATGACTCCCATACTGATTTTGTGGCTATAGCTATTCCTACCCCACTGTCTAGTATTGCCATGGTTTCTATATCATTATATCTCACTAGGAGGGTTGTGTTTCCTTCTTTCCCTTCGTAGTATTCTCCGACTTTGTTCATTGGGACGGATGTAATCTCTTTGTTATCCAATTCATGTTTCCATTTTCTCAAATTTTTTGCGATTAGCCTTGTTATCCCCACCTTCTCTAGAGTTTTTTGTAGATCATTCCAAAATGTGGTTTGATTTTTAACAGTTCTTCTACAGTAAGAGTGCATTGAATAGGTGTAGACATGATTGAATGGATGTTGTCAACCTCAAGGGTCTGTTTTGCTCTTTTTATTTGAGTGGTTCTACACACTATGGATTCATCTTTGTTATCTCCCAAGTAAGGGGGTAGTGTTTTCAGAGTCATTGGTTTAGACATTCCTGAAGCTTCAGAGCCACAATCCCCATACAAGGATGATCATTAATCTCTCTAACTTTTTTCCATAAGTGTCCTGGCCAGTCTTCTTCCACGAACGAAATTCTATCTAAGGCAAATTCACTGTTAGACACTATGAATTTTGGCTCTTTAGTTTCAAGATGGGGTTCTACCACCACTTGGGATTTCTCTTTACTGGTTCCTACCACAAGCTGCTCAAGTTTTTCTCTACTCTCAAGCTTGGGTTTTTGTTTTTCCAACATCTTTTGAGTAATTCTTACTAGATTTTGATAAGCTTCAAGTTTAACTACTTCCATATCTAGAGAAGAATAGTTTTTCCATTTGTTTTCGTTTTGGCCTGCTTTAAGTCCTGCTTGGTAAGATTCCAAGGCTACATTGATCGGCTCAAAAATTTTGTCTACCAAAATTGATCCCCCAGACTTCACCATGGTTTCCTTGATTTCACTTCCACTTTCTTTCACTTTTTTCTAGAATAGTTTCTTGTCTTTCTCCTTGATTTCAATCCCTTGTTTCTGTTTTCTTATCTCATACCTCTGGCTTCTTCTTCTCTTGGTCTTTTGAGAGGAAATTTTAGTATTGTTTGAGTCATTAGAGGAGTTATGTTTCTTTTTCTTAGCATGGGCTCTAGTGATTACCTTGATTGAAACAATAGGTTCACTCTCCAAGGAGCTACTATGTATCACTTGGACTACATTCACTACTATTTTACCCTTGTTTAAAGGATTTTTTGGACAATCTTCAGGGAAGTGTCCTCCCTTTTTGCAACATTCTATACAAAAAGCTTCAACTGGCTTAATGTTCTTGTTAGTCTTTGGGCATTCATTTTTTCAGTGATCATCTGAACCACGGTTATGGCAGTTTCATGTTCTTGGCTTAATCATGGGTCTTATCATCGGAGGTCTAACACCTTGATTAGCTACATAGTACATAGGTGCAAGCTCTGGTGTACCATAAGTCACAGATGCTTCCATTGTGGTGGATGTGAATTATACCACTCTCCTTATACCATTATTGTAGTTGGACTAGACTCAACATAGGGTGTAGTGCTTGTTCATCTATGATTTCCTCTAAATGCATGTACTTTACAGCCACTACATTATGTCCAGGATATAAAGGTTGTTGACCCAGCACGGATTGAGGTCTTTCCTATCCATTGGTGGTCTTTGATCTGGTGCCATATTAGGCTGATACCTGTACATGGGTTGTCCTTGTGGCCTTATAGGCACATATTGAACATTTCCATCATACTTTGGTTGGTAATAGTACTCATTGGTCTCATGGTTGGTCCATTTATCCTCGATTTCACACCATTTTTGTGGCCTAATTGGTTGTCCCTGTTGAGGTATCCCTTGGCCTTGTCCCCTTATAGGTTATTTTTGTATATTATTCATCATTTCATTCATCCTTTTGAGCATGCCTTCTATGGTTGTAAGCGGTGCTGCAGAAGCCGTTTCTACTTGTGTTGGATTGGTGGATGCTTCTTTATCACTTTGAGTATCCTTAGGGATATCTTCTTCATTGAAAATATCACAATTGTCTCCCAACTTGATAGAGGGATGTAGAGAGACATTGAATATAAACACATGTTCTAGCAAAAAAGTTGATTATTACCTTATAATGAGTCATTTGCAACCAATTGTCGTAGCTTAAGAAACTTCCATTCTACATCAAAGCCTTTTTATAGGCATTTTCCCTCACTCTATCTCAATCATATCCTTCATATCACTCCCTACCATCACTCTCTTATTCGTAGAGCTGATACACCAATTTCTAGATTTCTTTGATATTCTTGGTTTCCATATCACTGCTTAACTATCTCTTCCTACTTTATCTTTTATCTCTCACTTTATCTCTATATCATGTAAGCAACGGATGCAAGCAGTCAATGGTTTCCACTCCCACCATCAAACACATCCAGTGTGTCATTTTAAATTCACTATTTATCCCTCCCTCTTTCACTCTGGAATGTACCGTCTCTCTCTCTCTCTCTCTCTCTCTCTCTCTCTCTCTCTCTCTCTCTCTCTCTCTCTCTCTCTCTCTCTCTCTCTCTCTCTCTAGGGATTTCATTAACGTAATCAGGATTGGGTGATTACGTCAATAACTCTAGTATTACACAAAAAAATCACGTGATCATGTTAATTGTTAACGTGACTTTGATTATGACCTGCGAAAACCTATAGAGCCGGTTAGCCCTTCGGGTTTTCCATTTTTCCCTGCGGGGTTCACTGGGCTTTTTCATTTTCCCGGCGGGCCCGTCGGGTATATTTAATTGCCCGACGGGCCTGTTGGGAAAATGAAAAAGCCCGGCGGGAATAGTTATATTTAGTAAATAGTGTGTTAATCACGGTCAAATCCTTGGGGAGTGTACCTGAGTGCCGGGTATAGAAATCTCCTTGTGAATTGACCTAAGGTTACAGAGTCACAGGTCATTTTTTTTGGGTCGGACGTGATTCTTAATTTGATAACCACTTCTAAAAAATTTTAATTTGTTTAATGACATAAAGGTACGAAACCAAAAGAACTGAAAACTTGGAGAGTCATGCTCATTGCAAAGAAGCCATTGGTCCAAATGAGGGCTGTAATTGGTTTTAGAAGATGAGCATATGTAAATGACAAGTCGATAGTCATGGGTCGGATGTCCTATACTCATGTATTGGGCATATAAAGATCCTTGAAGTCTTGCATTTGAGTTGATTTACACTTTTCACTCCACAATATAAGAGCTATAATCCTTAATTGGGTTAAAATAGCTTTTATATATTGAATTGGTTGCATGGGTGGGCTACAATCCTTCACTGGGTACAAGTATTCCTCAAGTGAGTGATTATATTGAAGATTTATTTGCGTTAGTTCATGCATTGGTTTATACAGAGAGTGCATTATGTATTACGATAGATTATTAGTGCATAAAATGACCAATCATATATTAGTGCGTTAGTTCATGCATTGGTTTATACAGAGAGTGCATTATGTATTACGATAGATTATTAGTGCATGAAATGACCAATTATGTATTACAATAGATTATTAGTGCATGAAATAACCAATCATATATTTTATTACCTTTGTTTGTTTTTTTGTAGCAATTGAGATTAGATGTGACTTATTGTTTGCAAATCAAAGTGGACATATAAATAATCATTATAGTAATAATTGCATTGAGAGATTCATAGCATTTTTATAGTTATTATGCCATGCATAGACTGCATTGCAATGTGTATGGTTGCTCACAATATGTGGATTGACTAGCATGCATTGAAAATCTCATATTGTGCATCATGGTTACTCTCATATTGAATGGTTTTTAAATTTTAATATATATTGAAAATAAGAAAAATGTTTCAAAAACTGAACATCTGGTTCTTTTGTCTTCAGTTTTAACTTAAAAGCAATGGAGCAAAATGTGGACACAAGTGGTACAAAGAAGCCAAAGAATAAAAAAGCTTCTGGCAAAGAGTGAGATTATGCTCATAGCATATGCGGCCGATATATCAAGTGGTAATGTAAATTTTGTCACACAACAAAATCAGGCGGTGCACCACGTATTAGGGATCATTTTTTGGGTAGCGTTAAAAAGAGTTGTAAGAAATGTGAACATCCTCAGACACCTGCAGTTGCAAATCGTTTGAGAGAAGAGATCACCAAAAAAGGTGGCAAGAGACAACAGATATATAGCTCTGTGGCTTCGAGTCAAGAGTTATCAGAGCCAAATATTAACTCCACAGATCCTGTAGTGATGCCAACTAACCTTGGAGAACAACCTGCACAAGGAGAGGAAATTCCAGGCAGTGTTCCTTTTAAGCGTCACAATGAAGGTGGACTTAGTCAAATGTGTCAAAAATCATTACATCAAAGCTTTCAAGTGCAGTCTCTAGAAGAAGCACAAACTGCACTCACCAAAGCAATATTCTTTACTGAAAGAGCTTTGGTCATGCTAGAAAACAATCATTAGAAGGCTTCTTGGAAGAAAATCAGTAAGTTTGGTCTAGGAATTTGAGCTCCTTCTTATCACATGATAAGAAATGTTTTCTTGGAAAAATGTTACATCGAAGTCAAAGAGCGTGCTGACAAAATAATACTTGGGAATATTTGGCTTTCAGGATGTACGATTGTGAGTCATGGCTGGTCAAATGTTCAAAGAAGACCGGTGATCAATGTAATGCTCGTTTGTCCAAGGGGAGAAACGTTTATAAAGGCGATTGATAGTTCTGGTGCAATTAAAAGTGGCAGATACACTTGATTAATGTAATTAAAGAAATTGGTGCTAAACATGTCATTCAAATAGTCATGGACAATGCAAACAATTGTAAAAACATTAGTAAATTAATAAAGAAGTGCTTTTCACACATTTTTGCCAATGGTTGTAATATGCACAGCTTAAACTTGGTGCTGAAAGATTGGTACACTAGCGAAGAAACCACATGGTTCGCCAAAATAATTGATACAGCACGTCAGGTTGTGAAATTTATCTTGAAACGACAAAGAGTGATCGATTTGTATAGGATGCACATGTCAGTGAAGTTGAAACTTCTTGCTGAAACTCGGTTCTGCACACACTTTTATACCTTGGAATCACTTCTCCGCAATAAATGCGCGGTTACTGACACATTCAGTTGTGCGGCCTTTGATGAATGGCAGCTTGAGCGGAAAGAAAAAGTGAAAGATAAAATTACATGTCTACGTGGCAATGTAAACAAGGCTGCTTGGTGGAGGAGTGTAATGGATGTATACCATGTAATGATGCCCGTTATGTTCGCGGTGATCAGTCTAACAGAGTCTTGAAAATCCCGAAGAGCTGAAAGAGTCTGTAGTAGAGAAGGAAAGGCGTTTACCATTCTCTGGCAAACAACAAAAAAATTTGGCCAAGTATTTTCATGCAAGATGGAAGAGCGCTCATAGTCCACTCCATAGTGTTGCTTACATGCTCGATCTAGAGTATTGGAATTTAGGTCTGATATCCAATACAGAGGTGGTAAGCGATTTCTATCACGTGGTCAACACGTTCTACTCCAATGTTCAGGGTCGAATTGATTGCATCAAAGAAATGAGTGCATTTAGATTAAAAGAAGGTTCTTTTGCGAATGATTCTGTACAAGTAATGGCAAAAGAGCAACCTGCATGGAAGTGGTGGATGATGAATGGTTGAGAGCATTACTTACCTTACAACCCCTTGCAATAAAAGTACTGGCACAATGTGCAGTAAACTCAAGTTCAAAGAGAAAATGGAGTATGTACAAGTATGTTCACAGCACTATTCGCAACAGACTATTAGCAGACAGAGCAGAAAAATTTAGTGTATATGTTTTGCAATAAAAAGATATTGAGTCACATCGAAAGTGCTGGCTATGAGGAGGAAATTCCAACCTGGTTGTATGATTGTAAAAACAAGATAAAGAAGAGTACAATGTTGGTGTATCTCAGTGCACTAAAGACAAAACAGAAGAGAATTTGATAATAGACATGGAGGTTGAATTATAAGGAGAACCACAACACTCAGACTTAGAACCAGATAACAACTAAACAGATTTAATATAGCTTGAGAGTAGAACGAGTAAATGTCAAAAACCATTCTAAAAGACCTTGTATTCAAATTTGTTTTGAGTAATTACAATGCTTCATATTCGCGCTTGTACATAGTTTGCCGATCTCAATTGTGTTGCTTTGAAGCAGCAGCTTGCTCATCAAACAGATTTCTAATTGTTCTAGGGGTATCTTGATGGGCTTGCTTGAATTTATACTCGTTTGCCATGCCAAACATAATATATATTCCTTATGGAATATCTTGTGAACAGATTGTGCATCGACTACTATTTTGCATTAAACAAAGAAGACAAACAAAATGATAATAATGACCACATGTCAATGTGTAATATCCACTCCATCCATCAAAAGTCTTATAGAAAACTAGACATTGGGAAGATGAGGATGCATCTGAAGTAGAAGAGGGGACCAAATTTGGATGCATGACAAGGTGGTTGATGTGTGTCCCTTGTACAGGTGTTGGATTCACTCGCTGTGTTAGATTTTGAATGTCCTGGCTTAAGTGGTGAATGCTTTTCTCCATCCGGACTTGTGAGGGTTGGGGTTTTTGGGTGGCTATAGAAAGCTCTGTTATTTCTGCATTTTTCTCTGCCAGCTGTGTCGTGTAAATATCCTTCTCTCTCTTTAACTGTAGGCTGGCACCTTCCACTATCAATGCCAGCTCATCTCGGGTGAGAGTGACATAACTCTCCGTTAAATCATGAGTGTCAAAAGTTGTTTCCTTTGATGAGAAGTCTACTGGTCTCTATTGCACAAAGTGAACATATAACATTTTTGCAAAATATAGAGCACAATCTGCATTGTGCATGGGATGGCCATAAAGTTCCAAATAAATCCTCTCAGCCTTTTCTTTCATCGCATCATGGTTGCACTTTGAAACCTTCCACCTTCCTTTCTTGATCTCTGCGTCCTCACATGGCCATATTGTCTTGATCATGTCCTTTGTCACTTCTTTGTTGATCTCTTTCCATTGAATGTGGTTTGGATTTTCCCATTTTGAGAGTTGTCGAGCAGTACGCATCGCTTTTTGTGCCAACATACCGTGTGCTAGAGACTTCATGCACTGAAATGCATTAACAGTCGCTCGTTGTTGATCATCGGGTAGTGACTGGGTGCCAATATCTTGTTCTTTATCGGCCGTTTTCTCTTAGAGCTGCAATCAACAGATAGACAAATATTCAATATCTTTGGCAAATATATATTCTCATGATTCAACAGTCTCACATATGCACAAGATAGCAACTTCTTGTTCACTACAAAAGACATCAAAATCCACTAAATCAAACCACAACAAATGCGACTAATTGAACCACAAGGCAAATTTGAAATACTGACACCTCAACATTACAAATTTGAAATGAATAAAGATAATTGATTCAATTAGGTGAACCACTTCAAAGCAGATAATACACTTCAATAACAAATAGAATATCCTGGAGAAGACATATGTATATCGTAGAAATGTTTAAATCAGATAAAATGATAGTGCAAGTTCAACAAGGGGACGTTGGATAGGGTTAGGGTCTATCTTAAATGTTCTTTGAAAAATATCAACACGTCAGAAACATTTCTTCTTTGTTCCCACTCTTTTAAATTCATCCAACAATCTATTTTAATCCAAATAGCCCTCATAACATCTTCGTCTGGGTGGTGAAAAACTTCTTCTGGAAAATAAACTTTTCTGGCTGCACTCCAAAAGTCTGCTAGCACATCGAATAGATAGCCCAATGCATAAATGTTGCTCGCTTTTGTGTATGCATTTGTGCAATGGATCGTATAGTTTGGGAGCAATCCATGATCGCTTAGCCATCTTGGCATTCCCTGCTCTCTGTGCCTCCAAAACTGTAGAGTCCGACTGTGCGCTTGGATGCAGATAATTAATTGTTGGGTGCTTAGATGGTGTTTTAAGTATCATACACCAGTTAATGATGCCGACGTGGGGTTTATTGGCACGAGTAAAGTCCAACATTATGTTGAACGGGTGCAGTTCATTGTGTAATATACCGGCCGAGTGGACAGCCGCAACGCCGTCGATTAAGGTGTGACAAATTGCTGGCATCTACTCGATCACTGCTTTGATCCTCACTGTGTCTATCTCTTGTACACGAAGATTTTCTACAGGAAATGACCTCCAGCCGTGTTGTAGCCTGTGCATGTGTCGTCTGAACAATCCGTGAGCGAATGGTAAGCGGCACATCATGTCGCCCATGGTACTCACATTGTAGTATGGAAATATTGTGATCCAAGGAGCTTTGGTAGTAAAGCCAATGCACCTTACAATGGAGGGGTGAAGTGTTTGCATTCCTTGCTCTGTCTGAAAGCTGTCAATTTTGCCTCACTCCCTCCCTTGTAACATTTTCCCATATATGTAATGTGGTCTAAAAAAAATAGAATCCTTTGATGGTGTACAATGTGCATACACCAAAGGAGCCTGCTCTAATACTCATACCTTCTACCAAGGCTTCGTGAGGGATGCCGACAAGATGAGTGCACTTTACATTCAAAGCCGTGTGCATGATTGTGTCGGTGCCGTTGGCATCGGATCAACCTCCCAAAGCTGCTTGCACATCTTGGGCCATCTTCAATATCTTGGGTAAGGTTGCTTGGTCGTGCGCTTTTACACGCTTCATCGTTACCTTCTGTTCTTCCCACAATTTATCCCAGAGCTCTAATTTTGACATGTCGCAGGTAGGTGGGATGTCTTCCTTTAAGTCTCTGCAACATACTTTCATATTTTCCAACACTGTCCTAACCTTGTGGTGGGGGTCAAATTCTCAAATCCCTGCTAGAATCAACAACTCGTATTGGCCTTCAGCTCGCAGTCTGCGCTCTATGTTCTCCCGTATAGCGCTAGTGAGGTCTTTGATGAAGACATTGCTTTCACTAATCTGATGTATGCGATCATCTGCACATTATGAGATTGCCAAAATACATTCTTTAGAATGGCACGGATAATACTTTTCTTTTGATCTGGCGTCATATTTGCATTGGACAATAAAAAACAGCATATCAAATACAAATTCATGGTTGCGAATGACACTAACACTCTCACACTATTTCAGGCAAACCCTTAACCACCACTTGAAGACTTTAAGAAATGTGCAAGGAAATATTGATAAAAATTGAAAACAATCTTCACTTAAAATTTCAATCTGTTACACATGTAAAATGAAAATCAAACAAGTGGTTAATAAGAACTTAATTTAGAGCAAACAATACATGTTACTAGTCTGGCACATTTCAACATATATTGAATTTTTAACTTATATTTTTCTCTGTGCGCACATACTAGTTTGAACAAATCACACACTGACTTAAAAACTTCAAAAACATTTAAAACATTGGAAGTATACAAATTGGACTAGCAAATTGTGTTCACACACTTTTTTACATAGAATTTATGTAAATGTAGCAATTAAAAAAGCGATGATAATTGATGCTCTTTAAAAAGATACAAAAGAATATTTAACATGCAAATTGTGTGCAAATTCTTTTTTACAGTGAATTTATGTAAATGAAGCATTAAAAATAGCAATAATGCTTGAGGTCCTTTAAAAAGATAAAAAAGAATATTTAACATGCAATTTATGTGCAAATACGTTTTTGCATATAATTTATATAAATGGAGATAGTGACAATAGTTTGAGAAATTTCTATCTATCATTGTATCTATTTTTGTTAGAGTGTTCAAGGGTATCTATTCTTTTTTCTTATTTTAATAAGAAATAAAGCACTCAGTCTTCTTGTGGAAAGCTACAACTATTTTCATTTTATGAATATTTGATTTCACGAACGGGGGTATTTTGGGAGTTGTAAAAAATTCAAGGGGCATTTTGGGTACTTATAGGACTACCAATATATCTAGAATAGTGTATAGCAAAATTTAAAGATATGGCCAAATGACATAGTATATTTTGAAGAGGAAATAGACTGGGTTCCACAAGTAGGAGTGCTAGATATATAGCATGAGAGGTAGAAGACAATGATAGACATAGTGAGGGAGACAGTGTGAGGTCCTAGGCCCTTTTTGAGAGGAGCAGAGTACCTTTGATAGGTCTCCAATCCTAAGAAAGAAAAACCAACGGACATTGCCTTAGCTACTACGTAGCCACGGGCATGAACCGTTAGTGAAGGATTTGTCCTATCTCGCTATGGCAGAGCGTGACCACCATAGCCCTATCTAAAAACTATCTATAATCAATTATACCTAAAAGTATAAATCTTAGAGTGACCAACCTGTGTGCTTTTTTCCCCATGTTTCAGAAGCACAGCCGCCAAGGTTTGTCTCTTTTAAGATTTATGACTAATAAAAAAAAATTCTAGCGTTGGAAAGTTACCCGACTCATCGGGTCCACCCGTCCATAGAATGATACCGTCGGGGTATCATTCTTCCACTTTCCACACCACACTCACCCTTCTTTTTTTATCTAATTACTACCACATTGTTTAAACATACATGTTCCTTTACTTTATTTTTGATACCAGTTCGTTAAAATAGCCCTTCAAACAGTATTACAAACAATTGTCAAACAAGAAGTCGTCCAATTTTAAACCAACAACCCTTGGATTATGTTCACTCAAGAATCTCTACTGGCGCTATTATGTCCGATCTGTATATTCATTATTTATAAAAATCCTTGTCCTCATGAGCGTCCCATACCGCTTGACAAGTACTCGTTGTGCTAATCTGGACGTACTCCCGTCACAGCAACAACGGTGCCAATCTGGGCGTCATCCTCACGCCATGGAAAAACAAAACCGCAGTATCCATCTGTGCTAATCTGGGTGTACTCCCACCACAGCATCAGCGGTGCCATCCTGAGCGTCATCTCGCGCCTTGGCAACTGCCACATAATACCAGCGCTAATAAGTAGAGAGGCTTGAAAGAAACCATACCGAAGGTTTTGGACAAACATTCTTTCCTATAGCAACCAGTTTAACCAAACAATCTTTCCTACTTGTCAAACATATGACGAGTTTCTTGGGGTTAAGCCCCGTGGTTTCGGTCCGTGTTTTCTTTTCATAAGGTAAATAATATATTCCTATGGTCTCGCATATGCAATGATGCATAACTTGAAACCGCAATACTAACCTCTACCATAGCTCCGATTGGTCGGATTGGTGGAAACATAGCATGTTCCGCAGGGGTTCCACCGTTACTTGTACCAGTTTCATGATCATTAGCACCTTGGATTCGAGCACGCTTTGGAGCCATTTTTTTGTACTACACTTATGTTATACACTTAGAACTTTAAATTGGTCAATTTCCCTAGTAATCTCCTTGTTTTCAAAGAGAGTATATAATTTGAATCCTCGCCAACTGAGATTCACACTTAGTGTTGTTGCTCTACATCTAATTTCTATACATCAAATATTTGCTAATCTTAATTAATCAAAAATTAAGTGTGTAAATTACGAGTGAAAGTTTAGGAATGCATTACTTTTATGCATGACATTTCTAATCCAATTCTAACTTCAATTCTATACTTCAACTAAATCAATTTTTAGTATTATTCAAAATTCTATTTAATCTAATTGATAATAACATTGGTGAATGAGAATTTCATCATGTATAATAAGAATATGATGAGTTCTCTTATGTATTAACTTTCAATTAACTATACATAAGTTAATAGTGAAGATCTACTAACTAGAGAGAGTAGATATACTTAAAGAAATTGGAGTAAAAGAAAACATACACACACATCTTTTCTAAATTTAATTGAATCTTACTAATCCATTAGAAAGATTAGAGTAAAGGAAAACACACACACATACTTTTCTAAAGCTAATTGAATCTCACCAATCTATTAGAGAGATTAGAGTAAAAGATAGCATACACACACACACACATAGCTAATTGAATCTTACTAATATATTAGAGAGATTAGAGTAAGAGATAGCACACACACACATAGCTAATTGAATCTTACTACTCCATTAGAGATTAGAGTAATAGATAGCACACACACACACATAACTAATTGAATCTTATTAATCTATTAGAGAGATTAGAGTAATAGATAGCACACACACACACATATAACCTTCTTAAAACTAATTGAATGCTCAATTAATATGCATCTTATTAGTCCACTAGAGTTTTTGCTCTCTTAGTGGTTTGTGGACGCCTTCTCTCTAAGAGAAGTGGCAGCACTTCGTGAGCGCTATAGAGGCAATCTCTATGTCTAAAGTGTGAGCATGGATACTCTATTTATAGCAGAAAAGAAAACGTCCAACTTTTTTTTCAAAAAAAAAAATAAATTTTTTTTATATTTTATATATATATATATATATATATATATTCCAAAAATCATACTAGCGTTTTTGGTACCCTTGTGGTACCCATGAGCTTGACCACTTTGTCATTATCATCAAAAGATAAGGCCACACAAGCCCCCCCTCATTAAGATTAGTCAAGAGTAGCCTCTCCTTTTTCATGTGACAGAGTGTCTCACTTTGTCCCCTCCTATGTGATCCATGTGCCTTCATTTGTCATCCCTGTGTATTCTTTTTTCTTTATAATTATTTTATTTATTTCCTTAATGATAATTTAATTTACGTTTTTAAGTTAAACTTTACAGTCTTATATTAACTTTACAGTAGTAAAAGAAAATTCTACAATCAGTAAATAAGTCTTGCAATAAGTTAGTTAGTGATTCATATAGCTAAACATGTCAGAATTTTGTAGCGTAAATTTTAATTTCTAGGTTTTCTCAACCTACGATTCATAATTTGAACTCGAATATCTTAAATAAGGAGTGATGATTCAAAAAAATACAAATGCGTAATAGAACTTGTGTGCAATTTGAAAGTAGAGACCTTACAGACAGACCTTTCTCGGATGCCTATAAATATATGATCAGGGATTAGCTTGGAAATTCACATATATCCAAGTGCTTCTACTTGATTTGTTGGGCAATGGCTTCATCCTCATTGAGAAAGGTGAGTTTATTTTTAAATAATGTTGGCAATGTCCCCTTGTTGCTTTATTGCCGAGCAAGATATTCGATGGTGAATCCTGGGGACTATGGAGGTTCTAGTGACAGTAAAATGCTTGCCATCATTTCAACTCTGAATGGTGACATTCAAAACGGAGGTGGCAGATGGTGTGCAAGTAGGTCAACAGTTTCAATTTGTGTTGGATTCAACCTTGTCTTCAAGGTTTTTGTTGGTCACGCACGAGAGTGTGAAAATATCCTCAGCATCAAATGTGGCAATTGTGGAATTGTTTGGTAGCTCCATTGAAGAACAAGGAGAAAGGTCTACCAAAAATCCATCTGGTAAGACTGGGGATTCCTTTCATGCCTCTAATGAAGTAAAGGCAGGCAACTTAAGTGAGGAACATACCAAAAAAGCAAAAAAAGGGTAGATTTTGAGCAAGTGGGAAAAACACAAAAGTACATTAGAGTATATTGCATTGAATAGCCACAAGTACCCCAAGTTAAGCCGAATGATCTCTAGATGTTCAATTAAGAAGTGTGTTGATGAAGTTCTGCAAATATACAATGGGGACTGTGTTTATGAGTTGGACAATGTGCCAGATGGCGTTCCAAAAATGATGGGAATGTATCAAAAGTATGATGGCCATTGTTGGGTTAAGCCTCTTCATTCTAGAATGAAGTATCCAGCTTTGATCAAGAGAAGTAAACGTGTTAGGCACCTCATTTATAAGAATATCTCGTGCTTGATAAATGCAATGATAGGGTTGCCAAATGAGACTTCTTGGAATGGGAAATTACTAACATCATTTGATTCTATTGGGCACCTCATTTGTAAGAATAGCTCGTGCTCAATAAATGTAATGAGCGGGCTACCAAACGAGACTTCTTGGAATGGGAAATCAATAACATCAATTGCTTCTGTTGGTATGTTTAGCTCCAAAATGGAACACTTCATTGATTTCATTGTGGCAATTGTCCAATTCTGCTTCGGGAGTGTCCATGCACTGTATATTACTTATTGGATGATTACAATTGGACTCGTTTATTTATCCATCTCAGAAGGAATCATCATCCTGTGGCCAAGGGAGTTTTGCGATCAGCAATCAAACATGCTAGAGAGCTTGTGCCACGTGTCTTGTTTGAAAGCCCAATGACAAGACCTAGGCATTTGCAATTTAATCTTGCAAAGCAGATGGTTATGGGAGTAGTGGTGCATGAAAATGGGGAGCAGCTGAATAGTAATGATCTCCTCTCTACACTAGAGGAGATGGGGCGACTAATTCATACACAGAGGTAAAGCTCTCTCATGTCTAATATATGTATCATGTGTGCTCCCACTGGATGTTCTTACATGTATCTTTGTTGTTTGTAACAACTCAGATTCAAACATTGGATGTGAGAAGCTACAACAACACGTATTGGTGTTGGTGCAGAGTCCCAATTAATTCGGCTCAAAAACAATTGCGGCTACAAGTTTTTTCACGGTTTTCTTTCTCTAGGACAATCCACAGATCAAAGCAAAAGATGTCACATGTTCAAAATGTCATTAAATGGCCCAGGATCTGGTGTTTAGCTTGTAAATAGAATGCAACAAGAAGATAGTGGAGACCTCTGGAAAAGCTGGGTTTGTTTTGATCATGTACGTAGAGTACCATGGTGGACAACAATGGCAGCCCATGTCTACGACCCTGTGTAAGATCTGTTGACATATCGACCCTCTTCTTTTGCTTTTGTTCATAACAATTACTAATCAATGCACTCTCTAGGATCCAAGAAATGCAGACAATAGCCATCTGCGAGATGAAAGAAGAAGACACACAGGCGCAAACCATGTTTTCGGAAATGACGAATTCAGTGCTTTTGGAAAGTGGGCACCTTCCAGCAGATTTTAGAAGATTCATGGCAGATGCATTAGGAAATTTCAGAGGTCATTTGGAGGGCCATATGAAGAGAGAGAAAAATAGAGCGCGTCCAATGAGCATGAAGGCTACGTTACGTAGGAAAGTACGTGGAAAGACTCAAAGAATAGGAAAATAGCATAAAACTTTCACGAATCTAGGATTTTAGCATAGTAATTTCCTTCCTTTTACCAAGCTTTTAGGTGCTTGCATGTGGTCCCACTTCTGATATTCTCTTATGGTCATTAACGTACTGGAGGGTGACCATTAAGCCCGCACAAGATATTGGAATTCTAAAACACTTTCCCTCCATTAGAATGCTTTCAAAGTGAATCTCCCTCCACTAAAGCTTTTCTCTGAGAGCTATGGAGTTCACGTCTTCTCGCCCAAGAGGCTCCAGGTGTTTACTGTCTCTCACACCAACAACCAACAACTGCACTTTGCCTAGAAGGCCAAGTAGTAGCATATCCTCAATTACAATACCAGCTTCAATAAGTGCAGAGAACCAATGGGTTGGACAAAGGATAAACAAAGGTTCATGGGTCCTCATGCAACCAAGAAGACCCAAGAGGTCTAGTGGTATCAACGTTTACCGCTTAGCATGGAAGGCCAGAGTGTTGGATTTCAAAGTTGAAATCGGCAAAAGATCTGTAAAGGAAGTTCTTGTTCAGCATGTGTTTACCCATCCTGAGGTGATAGCAAACGGTGGAAATGTATTAGATATACATCAACCACGTTGCAATTGTAAGTACTCTTGACATGTGAACTTACTGATACTCTCATTATAACTTTTCTTATATATTTTGCAATGTTTCTCCCGCTTGTTATGAGCAATATCTCCATTCTTCACAGCTCAATTACATTAGATTTGTCATTTGTACTTATTGATACTCTTAGTTTAACTCTTCTTATATATATTGCAGATGTTTATCCCTCTTCTTATGAGCAATGGGAGCCTGTGGAGTGCATAATAGGCCTCTTCCATGTTGTTCATGCCCACATTGGTTCTCTACAGTATTCAGAGAGGAGCAGCAAAAGACTGGCTGATGAGGGAATCTTTTTTTATGACCACTTTTACCAACTCAGCTCAGGGAATAAGAATGGCATGTTGGTGAAAGTGCCTCTACCAACCGATTGGAACACTGTGGACTGGCCAGTTCCCGAGGAAACAATGGTGGAGGCAATGCGAAGTAAGCTCTACAAGGATATACAAAGGTCTCTACGTAGCTCTATTCCTACCAAACTGGTTAGAATTGCAAACTTCTGTCCTGTTGCACTCTTCATAGAGCTGTTTCATAGCTACAACATCCGAGTTACAAAAACTATGTTCATGTGCAAGTCATTTCAGCAGTCATCCTGTGACAAACTTCTTGACAAAGGATGGTATGCAAAGGAAGAGATTGGTTTATGGTGCGAGGTTGCGCTTGATACTCTAGTTGTCAAGTACATGATTGCAAGCCAATCACTGTTACTCTCGTTTTGGTATATGCGATCACAAATGCTCAACGGTAAGTACATTCCTATGGACCAGGTTTCTGCAGGTTTGGAAGATAATCCTGCTGTGGATGTGGAAGTGATTGATAAAGAGCATGGCCTACTATTGGTGGTTACAATAAGGGAGCTATGCAGTCTTCAGCATTTGCGGCATGAAATCATTGAAGAGTCAATGGACAAGGACCTATCAGATTTTTCCTTTTTCCTAGCTGGCCGTAAGGTGATGTGGCGAAGAGAAAAAGATATTTTGTGCAAAGAGTTGGATGGTCGGGTTGAAGTAGTGTCAATGCAACAGATATTCTTGTGAACCCAAGTGTATACAAATGACTTTTAAGACATGAAGTTTATTGAGCTCATTTTTCAATTGTGCCCTGTGAAAAAGTGTGCTTGAAATACATTTCTTTACCACGTCAAATCTCTCTCTCTCTCTCTCTCTCTCTCTCTCTCTCTCTCTCTCTCTCTCTCTCTATGTTAGACAAGACAAAGACATGATAGAAGAGTCATCTTAATTCATTAGAAAGTACAAACTCGTTCGTGAACAATGGACTGAGATACAATTTCTGTAAGTATGGAATCAGAATGTCTTCAAGGTAAAAATTGAAGGAATGCCCCTCGAAAGAAGGTGGTGAGACAGTTGTTCCCGACGGATTTAGTTCTCCCTTTTCAGGAGTATCATCAATTAGTAGTGTATTAGTTGCATCAAAGGGTACACCGATTTGGCTAAACGGTTTGTACAAAAGAGGTAAGTGTGGGTTTTTAGGGTGGTAGTGGCCCTCAACGGTAACGCATTTTCTTTGATCATACAAAAAGGCAAAATCTGACGTGTGAGTGTGGCATACACTGCAAACTATTGCAACTAGTGGCGACAAGTTTTGCCTTTGCATTGAAGACCATATGGCAACTCTGAAGCGCGGAAGAAGAAACTGAATAAATTCCTTGGTTCCTGGACGAACCACGACTCGACAAGTTCCCATCCGAAACGTTTGCAAATCCTCAAAGGGTCCTCTGTCACCGAGAGGCACCCGCATCAGCAGCAACCCATTGACGTCCAAGATAATCAACCTCTATAAAAGTTGACAAGTACATATAAGTAGTTAGAAGCTGAACATATTTTGCCATACTTGAATAGACATTACCGGAACAACCGTATCTACAGGTAGCAAGGGTCCATACTGGGTCTCTGTAGTGTTCATGTCGTTGTTGCCTTCCTCTGCTTTATCTTCATAGTCATCATTCACATCTTCATCAGGGGTCTCCCCCATGGCTCTTTCTGCCTCATTCAAGGTTTCCTCCAAGGTCTTTTCCTCTCCCTCGGTTGATCGGCTTGCCTCATACATCCTTGCCTGATCCATATCATTTTGCTCATCCCTAGGCCTGCTTTCCTCATCCATATCCTTTTGCTCATCTATAGGCCTGCTTTCCTCATCTTGGGTTTCAGCCATAGGCTCTTTTGGCTCCTCCACTGGCTGACTTGGCTCTTTCATTGTCTCCTCTGGTTGTACCTTAGCACCTTCCATATGATCATTTGACCTTTCCTCATCCTCGGCTCTTTCATCTTCTGCTGATATGACCCCCTCGGCCCGTTGTGATTCCACTGTATCGGATGTAGGGGTTTGTCGTGGTGGCACGTCATGTTTTGTTAGATCAATAGTGCGCTCATCCAAGCCGCTATCTTCAAGCTCTCTAGGGCTAGACATAGTAAGCAGGTGTTGTATTAAACTTACCCGGTATCTTTGCAAATAATCATATGTGTAGTTTTTTAAAGCACTCTGCAAAATTGAAAGACCACATGGTGAGAATTCTTTTATAGACTAAACCAAAACTAACTGAATGCATTGCCAAATGGGTACCTTAGTCATGAAAGGTTTTAATGCAAAGTAGCTTTGCAGGACATATTCTGCATGGAGAAGACATCTCCAGCCGCAAGAATTTCCATCGGTTTGATTTGGGACAGGTACTTCTTTGATTGGGGCCTTGTATAGTTCATACCTTCCACATAGCTTGCCATAGGCAAGCAACAACCTCTTTATACAATTGCACAAAGCAATGTCAAGATGTTAGCATGAGGCTTCAAATTTACATGGATATCTATAAGAAACACTTTCTGATACAAAACACTTACAGCCTAATTTCAGGGTGGGTTCCTTTTATTGAATTGAACACCCACACTGCTGGTTGGTCAACATCAAGGCATATGAGACTCCAGTGATGGTTGTTCTCATATGGAAAGATGATCACAGTAACTTCCAGCATAGCACAGTGGAGAAACCAACTCTCAAAGGTCCCAGATGGACTGTTCTTTTGTCTAATAATCACTGACATTTGTGGATCAAGAAGAAACACCTCTGTGTGGGTGTGCAGTGGGATTTGACTTTTGATCAGGCTGCAGAGACTCTACCTGAGTTAGCAAACCTATTATCTGAGTTTTCAAAGCTAGCAAGATAGTAACACTTACTTAAGACAAGCATAGATAATTGTGTCTGAAATCTGAGCATCTGGATTCTGTAATAAATTAATGTCCACTTTTTCCAGAGCTAGCTTTCTAGCTCCATCTACAAATGGTATCTCTGCAAGCAAACCATCCTTCATTGAAAGTAGAGTTTCTTGATTGCTTGCCTCTATGGCCAGGGTCACATTGCACTCTGTTTGCCTCTGGGACTCCACTGCTACTTTTGCTTTCTCCTTAAGCTCTGCTTCCCTCGTGTCCTCTGTTTGGCGAGCAATAGTCTCTGCCCTTGCCCTTGTATTCACATCATGTGTGACATCTACAACTGTGAGTTGTGGCACTAGCTCCGGGGGGTATAACAAAATTTCCCTCATTTTCTTATCCTTGCAGACATTGGGGACCAGTAGTTTGTCATACCTCCACCTTATTCTTTTCAGTGTCTCACTATCTTTGTCCATTATAGTAACCCTGTGGGCATGGGCTGCAACAATGGTCATGTCACTGAAGTACTCCAGTAGGAAGTCCTCTGCTGCTTCCTGTAGAGCCATTAATGCCACCACCTTCCACCTTTTGGTGCCCCAGGTAGCTTCATCACATATGGACCTCACCATCCTCTGGAAGGGCAGCTTTGGTATGCATAAATCTACACATTTCTGTGCCTTTCTGATTTCTCTGAAAAGTCCCATGCAGGTTTGCAACTTCTTCATCCTTGGCCCTTTCAGAATTTTATTTGGTTTTCCAGGTCTTTTCTTTGGGGTTGCAGATCTGCTACTTGCTTTAGATGCTAATCCTGGTCCCTTGCCTGCCTTCCTTGCAGTGGCTTTTGTTCTAGCCATTTCACTGTACACCAAAAGAAGAGTCTCTCTCTCTTTCTCTCTCTCTCTCTCTCTCTCCCTCTCTCTCTCTTCTCTCTCTCTCTCTCTCTCTCTCTCTCCCCTTTCTATAGCTTAGCATATTTAAATAGAGAGAGAGAGAGAGAGAGAGAGAGAGTGAGAGAGCCCATTACTAAAGGCGCGCACGGAGCACGTTTTTACCTCCACAAACACCTCCGCGCGCCGTTAGTATAAGGTAAAATAAATACTCTCTCTCTCTCTCTCTCTCTCTCTCTCTCTCTCTCTCTCTCTCTCTCTCTCTCTCTCTCTCTCTCTCTCTCTCTCTGGTCAATGCACAGTACTAACGGCGCGCATAGAGACATGCACACCGGTTATACATCTCTACGCGCGCCTTTGGTATAGAGAGAGAGAGAGAGAGAGAGAGAGAGAGAGAGAGAGAGAGAGAGAGAGAGAGAGAGAGAGAGAGATAGATAGATAGATAGTTCTATTATCGTCCTGGGAGGTCAAATATGACCTATGGGACCAAATGAACATGTCACGTGGTGTGAGTGGAGTTCATAAGTGACTCTCGATGCTCAAAAATGGCTGAAATGAGCGTCGCAATAGAGAGTCCACATCGTGGTTGGGAGAGGAAGGTATGTAGGGAGAGCTCATGGCTGAATATATGGGGAAAAGAGGACCTAATGTGGTCAAAAGCTGAGCACTCAAGTAGTGTGTGGTACTCACTCTCTCGCACTTGACAAGGGCATAAGGTGCAAAGTCGATGACACTCCTCGCCAGTGCCCCAACGTCCTGTCTCGCAGCGTAGAGAATGGGAGCTAAGACGAATGGAGGCAATGGTGCGGATCGCACTCAACGGGATGGGCTCAAGGATGTAGGAATGGGTTCGGTTACCTCGTTCCGAGAAGAAGAGAGATTTGTAGTTTGGGGCAACGTGTGTGGTGTAATGGCTGAAGCGAGAACCTCCGGATTTCTCCCAAGCCATGATACATTGGCGTTGTAAGAAGGCCTCATTAACTTGGGAGTCGATCGACGCATCCTTGACCAAGTGACATGCATCCCATCTTCCAAACCATTTCTTGATATCAAGCATCCACCCCGAACTTAGTATTTTGCTCTTGCATGTCTTTTGAACCTTTTGACTTGCTTCATATGCGATTCTAGGAAGTCGATGCAAAGGGCTACGTTGTGTCTTACGCATGTACTCCACAACCCTTTCCATGCCCAAGACCTCAATGGGAAGCGATCCGGACTCAAGAAGTAAGAGCATGTAGGGTGTTTGTGTCTTGACTTGGAGAAAGTTGGTGAGAAAACGCTTTTGGACACGCATACCCTCTCTCTCTCTCTCTCTCTCTCTCTCTCTCTCTCTCTTTCACTCACTCTCTTTCACGAGGTGTGGTTTTTTTCTCTCTTGACCTCTTTATATGACGTACAAAAGTATACGGTCTCAATAATGACCACACGTGTGACAACATGCAAATATACTCTAATTTATAGTGACACGTGGGGCGCCGCCGTGTGTATCCGTTATAAGTGTGATTTTGAGAGAGAGAAAGAGAGAGAACAATAGAGAGAGAGAGAGAGAGCCATAGAAAAAGAGAGAGTGATAGAGAGAGAGAGAGAGAGAGAGAGAGAGAGAGAGAGAGAGAGAGAGAGAGAGAGAGACTGATAGAGAGAGAGAGAGAGAGAAAGAGAGAACAGATTGTGAGAGAGATAGAGAGAGGGAGCGACACAGATTGAGAGAGAGATAGAGAGAGGGACTCCTTACTCTCAGAGAGAGAGAGAGGGAGGGAGAGAGACAGAGTCAGTTTGACACACAAAAAAGCAATGGAGGAGACACCTCCCTTGGAGTTCCTGCAAACCCCACCAACAAAAGGTGATCTCTCACTCTTTCTCTCTGTATTTCCAACAGTTGGTACAAATTGTGTGTGTGTGTGTGTCTGTGTGTGTGTGTGTGTGTGTGTGTGTGTGTGTGTGTGTGTGTGTGTGTGTGTGTGTGTGTGTGTCTAAACAAAGAAAAACCCAAACTGTTGTTCAACACACACACCTCAACACATACTTCCATAGACAGAGACACAAACACACATACACACAGACACACACACAGATATATACACATTCTCTCTGTCCCTCCTCTCTCTGTACACGTTACTAACGGCGCGCATAGCCAACCAAACACTGGCTCCATCTCTCTCCGCGCGCCTATAGTATAGTTTACATCTTTACGCGTCTTTCCCTCAATTGCACTTAAGGCGCGCGGAGAGAGTTGCAAAAAGGCACTTTTCCATCCTTGCGCGCCTTTAGTACAAATAGACAAATACAAAGAGAGAGAGAGAGAGAGAGAGAGAGAGAGAGAGAGAGAGAGAGAGTCTGTGTGTATTTTTTTAGTGTTCTTTGGAGAGAGAGAGAGAGAGAGAGAGAGAGAGAGAGAGAGAGACTATGTGTGTTTTTGTTTGTGCTTTGGTGAGAGACAAAGATATATATATATATATATATATATATATATATATATATATATATTTATATTTATATCTATCTGGGAGAGAGAGAGAGAGAGAGAGAGAGAGAGAGAGAGAGAGAGAGAGAGAGAGAGAGATCATGATGGTTTTGGTTTTGGCAGAGTTGTCATGTTTCCTGATGGTTTTGACTTGTCATGTTTCCTGATGAATAGGATTAAGGTCCAGTAGGCAGAAGACGCTGAAACCTGATCCAGAGCTTGTGCCAGGATTTCAACCCTTGTAGGCTCAGTTGCTTAATGTATCCGCCAAAAGAACTGTTGACTTTTGTCAGGACATATCTGAAGAAAAGTCAATTGGTGAAGATCAATCAGAGAGGTCACCAGGGCAAGAGGATCCCTCACCCTACAAGGCTGTGGTGCCCTCTACAGTACTTCTGAAGAAAAATACAAGAAAGAGGAATATAGACTTCTCAGATGATACAGATGTGCTAGATGGAAGTCACTGTGCAACTAAATGTAAAGACAAAGAGGATGTGTCTTCTCTGGAAGACCCAGCTGCAACTGATGAGAGGCTGTTTGATTTTGCAGCATCTTGTGGTGCTGGGGACAAGTTTGATCTAGTTCATTCTATGTTTAATCCAAAGTTTGACATTGAAGACCTGTTAGCTCAGCACAGTAATTTCTTGCAGTCCTACAGAGATAAGTTTGAAGTGATGGTGCAGGTAAGAAGGGTTGTTCTGCCTACTATGACTCTTGTGCATTTAAATGATTGTGGTGGAAAGGGACAGGGACTGAAGAAGTATAGGGAATTACCACCTTCTTGCCGACATTCAGCCTGCCCTTTGCATCAAAAAGAATGCAAACTCATTCAGGAAGCCTTTGGCTTTATGATTTACCTGAACAGCCTGTTTGGATTCCTCATGCAGAATCCTGATGAGGTGTTAGAGGAGCAGGATGCAGCACCAGATGAAGAATGCAAGGAGACAACTCATATGCAAGAAGTCGAGGAGGTTGAAGACACAGTCGACCTTGAGGTTGAGGCAATTGAAGTACAAAGAAGTAAGATGCTCTCTGTGAAAACCACAGAAATCATACTTCCATTGGATGTCAGTAACTTCACTGAGAAGCATGCTCAGATGATGTTGCCTGCTGTGCCTGACTTCAGGATTGGAGACAGGACCTATATCTTCTTACATGATGTGCAAAGTGTCTTTTATTTAAGGGAGGATTTCTCCCTGGCTATTATTTCCAGAGTCCAAGAGGAGAGGAGTGGATTTGTTTCAGAGGATAGTAGTGATGATGAGGCAATGGAAACATCCAGCAATCCAATGGAATGCCTTCGAAGATGCTTTGAGAAAGCTGAAAAATACAAGGAGACACTACCTGATGAAGCCACCTTCCAAGCAATAAGACAAAGCCTAAGACCATCGAAAAGTAACAAAGAAGTGGAGGATTGGTTTAACCATTCAGGTCAGGGGTCAACTACATCTGTAGACCTATGGCAAGAAAACCTCTTTCTGCAAGATGAGAGCTTCATGGTAACTCTCTCTCTCTCTCTCTCTCTCTCTCTCTCTCTCTCTCTCTCTCTCTCTCTCTCTCTCTCTCTCTCTCTCTCTCTCTTTGTGTCACTTCTGACATGGTATGTGCAGTCTTGGATTGCTGACAAGGATGACTTTCTTCGGCGCCGGACAAGAGAGTATCGAGGAAGGGATGCGGCCCTAGCACAGTACCTTTCAAAGCTTTGCGAGTCACCGATAGTAGTTTTTCACAATTCCATGTCACAAGAGGGTTCAATAGCAACTTACACATTCAAGACACTATCACGCTTCTTGGGTGGACCGGTGCTGCCCAAAAGTGCAGATAAAGTCATTCTTGTGGACAAAGTGTTTGCTAGAGATTGTTTTGGTTACTGCCCAGGCTATACAGGTGGTCGGGCAGCGTATTACTACACCTACACAGCAATGGCACTAGCTCTTGGTAGACAAAACCCAGATGAACTTTTAGAGTATGGCAAACATCTCATGATTCGTTACAAGGGTGACGTGCCAAAAAACAAAATTGAACCTTCAAAATCTTGATACACTTCAAGTAGCAATTGTATAAGATCATGTATTACATAAATTTTGTACAATGTCATCCACTCAGAGTATCTTTATCCACTTGCGATTCACATACACCATTGTCTCTCTCCACCTTCGTTGACTTTCACGAGCTCCGGAGTTGTTGTATGCCATTGATCTTTTAACTTTTTGTTGTTGTAAATGTCTGATGGCTTGTGTTGTTGCTGAATTTGCCAAGAATTCTTTTGCCTGCATTCGATGAATGATTCTACGATAGAACCATTCAAATAGTTCTCTCAAACTGTTAGCCTTGATTCGAGAGCCACCATGTCGTGTGTGCCTGAAATAAGCATTTCTCGCCATGTAATGAGACTTTTCCATCCCTTGGGTATTCCATATTGCCGGGTTCCCATACTTCTGTATAAAATATGGCAAATGATTGAAGATGATGTGCTGGATATGAAAATAGATTAGTTAGAATGTTTTACAGTCACATATTTGCACATAAGAGAGAAAGAAATACATGATAATACCATGTAGTGAGTAATCTGGGTGTCTGTCCATGCTGTCTTGAATGATTTTTTCAGAAGGTTGAGATTTTCCTTGAACTTGTTCATATCACCTTGTGACCAGTCATCTTTGTCGCACATCAAAAATAGGATGTCTATTGATCACCAAACCTTAGCCTTCGCGTTACGAGTAGTTGGTTCGTGGTCTTTGACTGCAATATGTAGCTTTTTCCAGCTCTGATACTCTACCTTGCTAACATAAGATGTGTTATATATTTTTCCATGTTTTGTTAGCTTTGGATCTCTTGTACCTTGGGGCTTAGATAAAAACCTCCGTGCCTTCACCCCACCGATGGATGGTTTGCATGGGACATCCTTCTCAGCAGTTGATCTCTTTTCATCCCGCTGGATTTTCCAATTGCCACCATGAAGCCCCATATCCGACAGTACCATTTCTAAGCACTGCAGGGCTACTTGTCGTTCTGCGGAGTTCTTAATCTTCCAAGCAAACCCGATGTATAAGTAGACCAATTTCTCCACAATTCTACAAAGGGCATGCATTGTACAAATGTGGACATTCACAAGTGGTATTTTCAAAACCGGTCGAAAAGCAGGATCCTCAATGTGACGTGTTGGAGCTTTTCTCCACCACTTTGGGTCCATGACCTTTGCAGGCTCCATGCAGAACAAACACGGTGACTTTGCCATTGCACCCATTCCACAATTATACATGCACTTTAATGTTTTGAGGTCACCTGCAAGATGCCACTGAACTTGAAAGTCTCCCCTTCCATCTAGACGTAGTACCTCTCCCTGGTTAGTCTGTCGATCAATCACCTCCGGAATATTAGTTCGATGGAACACCCAATATAGAATCTCATGATCTTCTTTCTTTACCTGCAACACAAAATAAATGAGACTTAAGTAGATCTGAACATTTGAGCTTACTTGAGAATCTCGCTTACCTCAAACGCACCAAGCCACCATATGTTAGATTCTAATTGAACACTAAAATATAAAGGATCATCACTGGGACACTTTGAGAGGGCTCTATTCATTAAAGTAATAGTAACACGCTCTAGCTTTTTCTCTTTAACAAGCTCACACTCATCCAGTTTTAACACAAAATGTAATACCCCACGTGACTCTTCAAATGTGATGTTGTAAAACTCCGCCATTCTCTTCTGTAATATCCGCAGGTCCATAAAAATATTGTTGAACTCATCATATGCCATGTTTTCTCCATGGCCACTGTAAGTTGCTTTAATATGAAAGGGCTGTCCAAGATAGTCTCCCTGTGCCTCGTTAAGCTGAAGCCTCTCTTTCCAAACACTTGAGGCTGATGGTAGAAGTTTGGATTTTATACCCTTCCTAACAAAGATGGATGAGACAGACTTTTGGATAGCCGAATATCCTCTTTTGCTTACACCAAGTGAATCAAGTGTGCCTTGTATCTCTTTTGCAGGCACTGAGTTCTCTGAAATAAAGCGGTCCACTACATTTCGTTGTAGGACCTTAAACTTCTTGTCATGTACTATATCTGCTGCTAGGCTTCTACTTATAAGTGGCTTCAATCTCTTTCCTATATTGGCTTTGGGGTCAATGTTTTCCTTGTCAGGATAGATTGAATCTCTACATGAAGACAATGCATAAGTAAATAACAGAAAATTTGCTTCACTAACACTATTTAGGCACATGAAAACAATGCATAACAAGAAAAAACAAAAAGATTACTTAACTAAGACAATGTAGCCAACCAAGAAGCATCACCTTAATGCTCGGATTCTTTTCTTGAGACCTCCTGATGCAACCTGCAATGTTTCAAGATTGCGCAATTTCTTCTTTCGGATACGACCACCCAAGATGGTGTCCTTCATTTGACAACTTCGCACCTTTCCTTTCAGTTCTTGTACCTCTGTTTTATGTTGCAAAATGGTAACCTGATCTGTAGAATGTAAATGTGAAAGGCGAACAATCTCACATTGTTGAGCTCGGAGAATGCTCTTGTAAGTGATTTACAATAACCCAAAAGGCCCTTTTCTCCATCACCAGCAAAGGTCAATAAGCTTGTAGGATTGACAAACGGTGGAGACGCATTAGTCATTGGATTCTTAGGGTAGAGAGAGCCTCTCGTCCAGATATCTATGTGTTTAGCTCCTTGAGCTCTGAGCGTGTCTATGGAAGCGGGAGGTATATGTGTGTTTGTTTTACTGCGCTTAATCAATGGTTGGTACTCATTGTCCAAATCAATGTGAAGGTGATATTTGGCTCGTTTCTGGGTAACATTTGTGCCATTTGAGGAGTGCGCCATTAGCCAAATGTGCAGGTTTAATGGAAAGTGAATAGCGGCTGCGGATTCGTCCCTCCATGTTAGCCTCATTCCCTCCATATTGACGAGGTTCATTCAATGCAACTGAAAAGAGGATTATCCCTCAATCACTATGAACGAATGTTCAGAAGAGTAAGGAATCTACTTAAAGTACATTTTTTGAACTTTTACTATGAAAGACCCAGCTCTTTTATTTGCCATTTTTTCTAGAGAGAGAGTGCAAAAAATACATTTTCTTAGAAGGCCCTCCAAATGACCTCCGAAATTTCCTAATGAGGCTAGGGAAAATTGGAGAGCTATTCGATCTATGTTCAATGGAGGTCCTAACAATATTATGGAGGGAAAAGAATGTTCTTCCTTGTTTCATTGGGAGCAAAGTTTGCAATTTCACACCATGCAATACGTGCATAAAAATTTCTAGGACGAGCACAAGCGTCTGTGTGAACTTTGGCAATGTTCAAGGAGTGAGGATGAGGCAACAAGCTTGTATAGGACTATCTGATCTTGGTGAGCAACTAGTAAAGTATCTGACAGTAACTTGTCCCAGATGGATTGTTGGCTCAGTTGGTGGCACGTGCATTACCCTCGCTAGAGAAAGCACTTTGTTGGGGTAAAACTATGTGGAATATGTCTTAGTGGCATGTATAATTCTTTGCTTCAATGCATTCACAAGACTTTTTAATGTTGCAAAAAGTAGATGATTTGTCATGCATGCCAACTACAAACCTTGCAAAAACAAAGCATGCAAGGTGGCTTCTGATGAGGGAAACAAAGAATTGTTGAGCTTGTACGATGCATGCGTTTTCGATCTATCAAACTCATTGTTGCAAAGTGTGAAGATGCTTGATTTTGTTGAGGGTAGATATCATGGAGCAAGTCCTTCATCAGAAAAACTTGGTCGGCGTGCACAACAAGGAAAAGCACCAGGCCCGACATCCATTACTAAAGAGATTGAGGATGGGATGGGAGGCGCACCCCTATATCAAAGACCATCGATGGAGGGAGAAAATATTACAGTAGCAAGAAGGTGCAAAAATGCTAGTAGAGTACATTCTGAGGAGGAGAATGCATCGCAACGACCTAAATATATTACACAAAATGTTCCTTACAATCGTCAAGGACCACAAACAACATTTACAATGGCACCTCCTGAGGTCGAAAATAACGAGGATGGTCTGATAGTAGAAGAGATGGATATTCATAAGACAATGTGGGCACTGTGTCGTATACCCAAGGGTAGTAGGGTTCAATGTCAAGGGTGGTTGGGATCTAGATTTGGTAAATGCGAGAAAAACAGGTACAGGTGCAGTTGCACCATCCTTTTGGGGGATTTGTACATATAAAAGAAGGGATACCACTGGTCAGTGAAGCGCTTCAAAGACACAAAGTGCATATTGCCAGTAGCCCGATGTGTACATGTGGAGACTTTGTAGAATGAGTGATGCAAAGTAAACCATATATGATCGGTAAGAATATATACTATATTTTCCTACGCTATTTTGTCTTGGATTTGAACCACAATATGTTCATCCATCAGAGCAAGATTACAAATGAAGATCTGCTACGTGTGTTCAATTGTAGACGTGCAATATAATTGCCATTGAGCGCTTGCAACTTTGTAAGTAATTGCGGGGTGATTTTGTATTGAAGCTCTTATAATGAGATTTCCATCTTCGAGATGATGTCATGTCAATTTTTTGGAAAATCGTCGAGTTTGTGCATAACATGTTTCTTGTTGGTGGACGCTAATTGTTTTGCAGTTTGTCTACTTGAAGCTTACCATATTACTTTGTTTGTATATGCTATGTGCTAGGTTGAAGTCGTTTTGCAGTTCGTCTGCTTCATTCATAACATATTTCTTTGCTAAGATGATGTGTACTAAACTAAAAATGTGATTTGTGTCGGGGCTCACATGTCCTAAAAGTGTGGATTGTATCTTATTGTCCTTTGAATATGTTTCCAGCATAAGTTTTATCAAAGACAGCCATAGTTTGAATATTCTAAGGGATTAATAAATAACAAAGAAAGATCCCTCCAAAAAGCTCTCTCCAAATAGGGTAGAGAGCTTTTCTCTAGAAAACATTACCCAAGTAGAGGAATAGGAAAAAGCTCCCTCAAAGGCTTCCTCCAAAAGCTCTCTCCATACCCGTCCCCACCTCCTGCTTGTGTCGCCTAAACCTTCTCTCGTATGCATACTGCCTTCCTATAAGGCTTGGTTATGGCGGGTAATAATTAGTTGCATTCATAATTAAGTTACAGCACTACTTAAAAATGATGTAAACAATTCAAGTGAAAGATAATACAAAATTTGTAGATTGATAAGATCATTATTTGAACAATGGTTCTCCGTTTATATATGGAGTAATACATGCAAGCAATGGAGGTGACAGATGATAATGCATCCACATAGGTAGCTAGGTGTAATGTGCATGAGGAGATTTAGGACAAGTGTGTGCTCCATGTGGCATGCTAGGTGTAGGCATGTTTCCCACTAAAGTGTGAGAGTAGAACCATAAGGGGTTGTTCACATAGGCATAGGATGGAAGTAGGTTTGAATCTTAACAATTGCCCCCTTAAACCTGATTTCATCCTAGGAGTGCCTAAGATACATCATGCCTGGTTTCTCAATGGATTCAACAGGTCATGGTTCATACAAGGCGTCCTTAGGTAAGTGCATGGGTTCACATTTGGATGCATAAACATGGTTTGCAAAATGGATACATCATGTTTTGCTCACATTCGGATACATCATGCAAATGTACAAGGGAGTTTTAGTGTGTAGGGATTCATGGTTCAGCCTGAGAGTAATGTGATTCTCGTTCATCATGTTGTGGTCGACATTCGTTATTGTCCATGTTGGCTTTGTACGTTGTCGTCATACTGTTATGTTGATGTTCATTGATCCATTGTGTTGAGGATGCAATCTTCATAGATAATGATGTATAACATACATACATAGAAAATGTGGTGCGCATCTCATGTGTGCTCATGTGTGCTCATGTTGACGGGGCGGTGTTACCATATACATGGTGTATAGGTAGTGTCTAAAACCCTCTTTCATGGATTGGCACCATCATATAATTGTAAATGAATGTGTAGACATACATTCTAGCACTAGTGCACATCATGTGCGTAGTGCCTTTATGCATTTATGAGTTCATGGGCCAAGGAGCTTTGCAGAGTCAAACTGAAGCACCTCTTCACTAAATAGTGAAGTCACTCTTCACGACATTCAAGAGTCTTCTGCTTCATAGTCTTTGTTAATCTTGATAGAATATACATCCCAAAAATGTGCACTTCGCTTATGTACTCAAACCATTGCTTATTGGGTTTAGTCCATGGAATAGAGGAGCGTAAGGTACAAAGCCAGAGCTGTGAGACGAGTCCCTTAATAAGGGCTTGATACAAGTGCTTGGTAGTGTCACCTCGTGGGAAGATTCCTTTGGTGGATCCGACCAAGAAAGGCATGGGAAAGTATTCGAGTAGAAAGCAGCTCAAGCAAGCCTCAAACAGATTGGGCAACACAATGTAGCACAATGCCAAAAGGGTAGCCACTTGGTGGAGGTTTTTAGTGGAAACTGGGGCTTCGATGCATGATATTAAGATATGACAAGAAAGCATTAAAACAAAAATGTTGTAGGTCGATTGAAATTCTACAGAACGAGCATGCAGTTGACTGTGGAAGAGAAGACAAGCCATAGATAAAGCGAGGTTGTAGGTGATGAAGCCCTCACAATGATTCATGCTATAGCACGGGGGAATCGACACAACTGCAAAACAATGATGGCTTTGACTCATAAAAAACACCATTTACATAATGCTCCAAGCAGGCACATGCATTGGCAAGGTCAAAATCAAGAATTGGCATCTCTCCAACTCCGCACAAGCACCATAGCCGCACCTCAGTAGTGTACAATGGTTAACGCCTCTTTGCGGAACAAAAACGAAAAAAAAAAGCCTTTACACAATCATGAAAACCCCCCTTTATAGGAGTGGCTAAGCACAAAAAACAAATAAATGGGTTTTATCTAGCTCGTGCAACCAGCTACAGCCTGTTTTGGCTTTTTTTTTGCATTGCCCACACTTGGCAAACTATCTGAGTACTACACTACATGATAGGGACACCTCGATAACTTTCCAATCTCATCTCTTTCTCTCTCTAATTTGCATGTGAAACCCCTCTTGGACTGATTCTCTCTCTCTCTCTCTCTCTCTCTCTCTCTCTCTCTCTCTCTCTCTCTCTCTCTCTCTCTCTCTCTCTCTCTCTCTCTCTCTCTCTCTCTCTCTCTCTCTCTCTGGGTGAACCACCACTTATATGCTAGGGGGGTCATCAAGGCGGTGTGACAACCTCCCTTGCTTGTTTCCCTCAACAAAAGATGGGCCTTCCGAGAACAAGCCCAAACGGCCACTGTCATGTCAGCAACTAACCATCACCACCAAGCGGCTCCACCAACAAGACCCACCACTGCAACACCGTCCATACGCTCCAATTGGCCGCCGCAAAATGACACAACACCAAGAGCACCACCCATCAACATGAGGCCATAGCCTAGAGGCCATAGCCCAACTCATGGATCTCCAAGGGGAGTTTCTCCATTTGTGATGCTCTTGAAGACCTCCTCCATGCACTATATATACCACGGTCCCAAGACTCTACCAACTATGCATGTGGGCTAATGTTGCTGCCACGTGGTGAGCTCACGGAGCCCCAACTCTCAAAACCTCAAAAATTCCAAAAAACACCACTTTTCTTTTTTGCTTTGAGCCTTTTGCCATCATTTGTTGCTCTGTGCGCTAGTCACCAAGCCGTAAATCCCAACTAAAACCTCACCTCTTTGGCTTCAACTTCTACTTCTTGCTCAACATTTTTACATTTTGGAGACCCTCAAACGATGCACACCAAAGCTGCAAAAAGTGGCCATACTCCTTATGGTCGTCACCAACTAGTTGCTACCTGCTATAACTTCCCATCTGGGACTATGATTGAGGAGCCGTTACTTCCTACCATCTTCATACTCTCCATACCACACTCCAAAACCCTGTTGAGGACCAAAACCTCCCAAATAGCACAACTCCCAATGTAGTCCAACTGGGTCAAAATTGGTCCCCGCCAAACTTTGAAACACCCATAACTCGGTATCTAGGACTCAATTGGCGATCTGAAAAGACCAACAGACTCCATAACATAACCTCTCCACACCATCTACTAAAACTAGCTTCAACTACCTGTCATCATTTTCCATGTCCATATCGGATCTACAAACACCTCCAACTTCAAACTTCAGTATCTTGCACACCCTGGCCCCATTTGACGAGCCATCTAGACCAATTCCCTCATCACCTCAAGACCAATATAAAAATTTTCCCCCTCCCCCCCCCCCCCCCCGACATCCTTCACTTGACATCCTCTCTAGACCACTTTGAAGCCCTTATCGTCTAGAAAACTGCATCAGCCATACACATCTGCAACTACCTGCCTGCTCCTGACCTTCATACCTGCTTCAACACTTTACTGTGCATCTGCTAGCTTGTCCATAATTACTTGTGGCATCTTTTATGGTCGACACACTTTGGCTGCACCAACACTATAATGCAACCATATGTAGAAACAAAGTTTACCACTGTGCACTTGACAATGGCTTCAGTACTATCTTTCACTCTATCTAAGTACTATGTGCACAACTTGTTGTAATCAAGAAGAATAAACCCTTTTTTGGATGTGATTATCAAAGCATCTTGAACTATGGGGTTACGCATAGCATTATCAATTTACAATAATCAATGATGGTCTATTGTTCTCTATGTGTAAACTCATGTCAATCAAATTATCACTCCGAATGCATAATGACATAATTATTTAAGACAAACATTTCAATCACGATGTTCATATTGCACTACATCTATTTATCTAAAGTGCAAGCTTTTGGCTTTCACACATTATAATAATCGACCATCTTAATCAATTATATAAAACAATACATACAAATCACATCATTTCTCATTGTAATATATCGATTTATTTAAAGTGCAAGCTTACGACTTTCACACATTAGGATAATTGAAATATTAATCAAGTCTTAGAATTGATTTTCATTATCACATGATAATCAATTGAAGACCTTGACAATTTTCCATATCTATCTAAAGTGAAAATATAATGTTCTCACACTCATGATAGATCTTTGAGCACTTATCAATTTGCAGTTGCTGCACGTATATGACCACATAGTACGATAGATCTAGCAATTTAAATAAAGAAAATTAAATATTAATATATTGGGTCAATGAATAATACACCCATTTTCAGCGTATTATTTGTCTCACAAATAACAAATAATGGTATTTAGTATAAAATCAAAACACGTTGAATATTATCTCCAATTACGTTATCTTGATTCTTTGCTAGTTCAAGTTATGTTGAATCTGCGTAGTCATTGTTTTGTTATGAGTCCGACTATTGTTGATTTTCCTCTATCTAATTGTGCACATCTATTGTGAGTTCTAAGTTCAATTTTGTATATAGTAAATTGAGATACACCAACATTGAACTCACTTTCATCTTCATATTGACAATTATACACCCAGCTAGGCATTTCTTCCTCGTATCTAGAACTTTAGATATGATGCAATATCTTGTCATTGCAGAGTATGTAAACTAATTTTTCAGATCTATTCGCTAATAATCTGTTGCGAATAGTGTTATGAACTTGTACATATTCCAATTTTTCTCTCAGCTTGAATTTGTTGCACATTGCGTCAAAACTTTTATTGCAAGAGGGCATAGAATTGAGTAATGCTTCCCACCATTGGTCATCCACCACTTCCACACAGGTTTCTCTTTCTCCATTGACTATAAAAAACCATTTGAAAAAGGTCCCTCTTTCACTCTGAATGCACTTATCTCTTTGATATACTCAGCTCGATATTGAACATTAGAGTAGAATGTATTGACTATGTGATAGAAATTGTTGACCACATCTATATTTGACACCAAGTCTAACGTCCAATACTCTAAATTTGAGCATGCAAGCCACACTATGGAGTGGACTATCAGCGCTCTTTCACCTTGCATGAAAGTACTTAGACAAAATTCTTTGTTATTTTGCAGAGAATGTATTTTCCCTCCTTCTCTAGTATAGACTCTTTTAACTTCTCAGGGTTTTCTAAACTTTGGACTGACCACCAAGTCATCCACACTTTATCCATATTTGGCACCTTTTGATCAAGGTTGAGAATCATGAACATAACGGGCATCATTACATGGTATGCATCCATTACACTCCTCCACTAAGCATCCTTGTTTATGGAGTCACATAGACAAGTAATTTTCTCTTTCATTTTTTCAAATTGGTCAAACTAACATTTCTCAAAATCCATGCAATTGAAAGTGTCAATCACAACGTACTTATTACATAGGATAGATTCCAATGTATAAAAGTACATGCAAAACCTTGTATCAACAAGAAACTTTAACATGATTGACATGTGCATCTTGTACAAATTGAGCACTGTGGTTTTAAAATGAACTTCACAACTTGTCGTGCTATGTCAATTATTTTGGCAAACCATGTAGTTTCTTCACTAGTATACCAATCTTTTAGCACCAAGTTTCAATTGTGTGTATTGCAACCATTGGCGTAAATGTGTAGAAAGCACTTTTTTATTATCTTGCCAAAACTTTTACAATTTTGTGCATTGTCTATGACTACTTGAATGAAATGTTTAGCACTAACTTCTTTAATTACATTAAGCAAACCTCAATAATATATTTGCCACTTTTAATAGCACTACAATTGTCAACAGCTTTTATGAACGTCTCTCCCCTTGGACAAACCAACATCACATTGATCAGTGACTTTGTTGAACATTAGCACTACAAGAGGTTGTGTGCTCTTGCGACGCTGTTAGCGACGGAAATACACTGGGTTTTTATAACCCCCGGCGTCGCTAAAACCGTCGCTACGAGCGTCGCTACGAGAGCGTCGCTATGTGCGTCGCTAAAAGCGTCGCTATATAGAGACGCTCATAGCGACGGTTATAGCGACGGTTACACAGAAGACTATAGCGACGCTACAGAGCCATAAATAGCGACGCTTATAGCGACGCTCGAGAGAATTTTTTTTTGGTGGCAGGGCATTCAAGGGCATTGAATGCCCTGCCACCCATCAACCATATTGTACTTGATTCACTTTTTAAAAAAAGTGCAAGGGTAGATAATAGACCCAAAATAGTCACCCACAAGACGCATTGTTTGCAAAATTGACAATTGTACACATCATAGGCAAAATGAATTGATTGGCAAATGTAATAATGACAATTGTACAACATCATAGGCATAAAGAATTGATTGGCAAAAGGAACTGCGGTGACAAATGTAATAATATACATGGTTCAAAAAGACGTATAAAATCCGTCTCATGATACATAAGCTATGAGAAACCCTAAACTAATGCTATCTAGCTACGGCTAAACTGACGTCATCTAGTCAGACATCTCATCGCGTCCAAGCGGCGTATCTGTCGGATTCTGCAAAAAAAGACAATAAGACAGCTTTCAGTAAGTATAAACATATAACGACATTTATAAAACAATACAAAAAAATAGAAAAGAGTAAACCCTAATACTAACCATGCCGCCGCGAGAACTGAGAATGTCCATCAGTGCGTTTAAGCCCTTCCTGCCTGCGTACTCGCGCTCGTACGGTGTGGGATCACGTCCTGTCATCGACCACTGTCAAAACATACAAAGATTTCATTATGTTAGAATTAAAAAACTCATAAACCCTAAACTATCGAACATAAAGAGCAATGTGAAAACACTTACAAAATCGGCCTCAAATGATGCCCATCCACCGCTCCCCAAGTGGTGCGAGCTCCCTGCCTCTACTCGCGCTCTGGCTGCATCCTTTTGTTGCTTCCACTTGTCGGGATTCTCGCGCGCTGCTTTCTTCGCATTCTTCCAATCTTCTTTGGCCAGTCAATCTGGCCTGTTCCACCCATTCTTGATTGCTTTTTGCACTTCGGAACGCTTGTGTTTGCAGTATTCGCGCATTCGAATCTTCATCAGGTCTTCATTGAAGCGCTGATCCCGTGTTGGAACGGAAAACTCATCATGAAGTATGCTGATGACTCTGTTTTTTAAATCACTTGGTACTTCACTCCATTTGTTTATTATGTAGTGTCTAAACAGCTGAGAGCAAAGACCACGCATGCGCGAGATCACCTTCTTGTCGTCATCATCCATGATGATGCCGCCGCTGATGTCGACGGAGTAAGGCAAGCCCTCTGGCCGGTGACGCGTGAACCTGGGTGTCCCGGCAGGGGTCTCTAGCGGCGTGTCGATGGGGGTACGGACGTCAGGTGTCTCCACCGGCGTCTGGGCCCCGAAGCGAGGAGTGTCGAGTGGGGTGGCTCCTGGCGGAGTAGGTAGAGGTGTGTAGCTTCTAGGAACAGTCAGTCGTGCAAAACCTGGCGTAGATGGCAATGCTGTGGCTGGTGTGGGGACGGGCAAAGAAGGGGAGGGTAAAGAGCCTCGTCGAACACGAGGCGGTGTGGAGGCATCGGTGGCGGAATCCCCACAACAACCGCCACCGCCACCGCCACCACTAGAGCGCCGGTGTCTAGACGAGTGTGAAGCTCGTCTCGTCGACGCCGAAGCTTCGGAGCGCGCCGAATGCTCCGAAAGAGAGGGAGATGCGGATGGAGTAGGAACGCGCGATGATGCGCCAGAGCGATGACGCTCCACGTACCACTGTCTCTGCTGCGGTGACAAAGAAGAAAGAAACTCCTCATCATCCATACCTGCATTAAACACACGAATATTTAAACTTAATATTGAATGAATAGAGTAGACAATGACGCAAAGACCATTAAATACAATGACGTAATGACGCATATAAATACAATGACGCAATGAATTGAGTGATAGAAGAGGCAAGTCGAAAACTCAGAATTTTCAATCAAAAGATGTGAGCGCGAGTAGAAAAGAGCGTTATACACCATGGAAGGTACTTAGAGAGCCAAGCTTTTACAACACGGAGCAAAATTGTTCAAATACAATATTTGTGGCTTTAAGAGATCTCTCTCTCATCCTCGCATAACTCAGCATAACTTCCTATATCTATATAGAGCTCTCCGTTTAAACACATATCCTCTGTTTCATTTTGTAGCTCCTCTGCATGCACCCCATATAGAGTAGTAGCATCTTGATGCTCGTCTGGCACCACCGCAGCGGCTTCTGATTGAGCATCTTCTCTGATCTCCTCCATTGATGTCGTTGTGATTGGCACATGGTAGCCTTCATACGTCCTTGCACTACGAGGGGCTACCTCTATGATGTACCACCAGTTTGATGTAGACTTTGTAGGATGAAATATTACCTGCCAGAGCCACATAACTTACATGAGAGCTTTCAAGCACATAACTTGTAAAAGGGGGATGTTAACTATTTACATACTTACTTGTTCACAATGCTCGGGTAGTAGGAAAGTGTCTCTTAGGTCAGTCCATTTCTTAGTAGAATCCACCTCAAGAAAACCAGACTCTCCTCTATGCACAGTAGCGTTGCGACCCTCCATGATTATCTTGAACCATTGCACGTCGAACAAGTCGACAAAAAATCCTCTGTAATCGATCCTCAAAATCTCTTGCAGCGTGCCGAAGTAAGTGAGTTCCGCCACCACAGGATCTGCATCAGAGGAACGTCGTCGACTAGACTGTTCAAATTTTGCCATGATTCCACAATCTTGAGTAAAACGCTTTTTGTCGATTCGTTCCACCCTAAAATGTCGACCTTTACACCATGCTGCTGTGTATGACTTATACTACAACGAACAAAGATTATGAGTGGCCGTTCAAACGTTTATAAATAAATTCACTTGCTAGTCGTACATTGCAAACTTACCTTGGTCGCGCAACCCCGAGAGTACTCCCACTCTTCTTCAGTCACTTCGTCACCGCATTGTTGTACACTTTTCAATTGGTTGTGCAACCATCTTAAGCTCATGAAGGTTGGTAGGCTCTCCAGAACCGCTGGATAGTGCATCGGTGGTCGTCTTCCCCGTCTCCACTCGATTCGTGCCCTTTGTCGCTCTTGCTTCGCATCCTCATATTGTGAAATCCACTTCTGCATCACTGGATTGTGAAGCATGCAAAATCGATTGATTTTAGCCTCTAGATCTTCCGTCATCTTCTTCTCAACACCGAGATTGCACATGACAATCCCAGATATGCGCTCATCATCTATGGTTCGCCATAGCGTGTCCCGGGATTTATCAAATCCGTCTAGCCACTCTCCAATGTACACTAGGGACTCTGATACCAACCAACCTTCTGCCATGCTACTCTCCGGACGTGCCTTTTGACGCACATATCCCTTAAGCGTTTTCATGAAACGCTCTAAGAAGAACATCCATCTGGAATGAACTGTGCCAGCTATTTCCACCTCATCAACTATGTGAACAAGAAGATGCACCTGAATGGTTAGCATTGTAGTAGGAAAATGTTTCTCAAACATGCACACAAGCTCCGCAGCATTTAGTTTGGCGAATGGTATGGAGTCTACGTTGATCTCCTTTTGTGAGATCCATTGCACCAGCTTTGCAAGTTTGTAGATTGTGTTACGGATGTCGAGAGACAAACATCCCTCAATGGCAACCGGTAAAATAAACTGTAAAGTATGTGCAGCAATGATATTAAAGTCCACATTTTATGCAATGATATTAAAGTCCACTATGAACGTACCTGACACATTTTATGCCAATCGTGTGACTTCAAACCGGTAAGCTTTCCTTCTTTAGTAAAACACGTTTGGAGCGAGTGCATTACGCCAGTGGGGGTCCGCAAAGATTGAATGGTCTCTTTTACTTTGCGTTCTTGGGCTCCTGTGAAAATCCATGGTGCTTTAGGGAGTTTTATCGATCCATCAGACGCTGTTTGCAGCCAATATTACTCCATACGATCCACATTTCTAAGGTCAACTCTGGCTCCCAAAGTATCTTTCTTGCCGGTCAGATGGTCCCATAGTAGATTACCCACATTCTTGAATATGTGCATTGGATCGAGCAAGTGATTGATCATGAGTCGGGGCCAGTATGGTAACTCGTACCATAGAGATAGTCTCTTCATCCCTGGAGGCAATCCGTCATCGCACATCTCCTTCTGCTCTAACCATGCTTGTGCAGACATCCTTGGTGGCTCTCTTCCCAAAAAGCCGTCGCGTAACACATGATTCTCTGGAAGATACGCTTGATGACCTTCGTAGATTTGCTTCTTCAGTGAGGGTGCCCTACGTGCATTCAGTCTAGGTCCACATGTGACACATGCTCTGTATCCGCTTGTTTGAAGCCCTGCATGTATACACATGATAATAGATCAACTATGGGAAAAACAAGATTTACAGTGTCTGAGTGAGGAGTGTCAATAGATCACCTGAGCATTCTGTTAGCCCGGGATAGTCATGCATGGTCCACATTAGAATGCCTCTGATCAAAGCATTCCGTCGTCCTGTGTGTCGGCTCATATCCACCACCTCTATGCCAATCCACAATTGTTGTAGCTCTTCCAATAGTGGACGAAGATACACATCCATATTCCCCACTTTATATCGCCCTGGCACAATCAAGCTTAGCCATAGGTGCCCCTTCTTCGTAGTCAACCACGGGGGAATGTTGTAGTTGACGATGACAATGGGCCATACACTGTAAGATGTTGATCTTTGACCAAATGGATTTACGCCATCCATAGCCAGGCCTAAGCGCAAATTTCGAGCTTCCCTGGCAAAATCCGACCATGTTCCATCTATATGTTTCCACACTACGCAATCTGCAGGAATTCGTAGCACACCATCCGAAGATTTATTCTCCTCATGCCATGATGCTAGGGTGGCCATGGACTTACATTCGAAGAAATGCTTGATGCGAGGAAGCAGAGGGAAATGTCGCAATGTGGAATTTTTGTCCCGTGGAGATCTACTCGATATCTTTCGGAATCACATTTCGGACACTTCTCCATGTCTATGTATTCCCCTCTGAAAAGAATGCAGTCATTAGGACAAGCGTGGATAGAATTGTAATCCATCCCCAAGTTTCGCAAAATCTTTCTTGCTTCATCTCGGGAATCTGGCATCACATTGTCAGCTGGTAGTATGTGCTCTTTTAGCAATCTACACAACATAAAAATATGATACAGTCGTGTAAAAATCTATCAGATCATTATACATTTAGAGTTTTATTAAAGTAAACTAATTGTAATAGATCACCTGAAAAGCGCTGTGACGCTAGTGTCACTCCATCCAAACTTTGCCTGCATGTTGAGAAGAACTAGGAGTGCTTTCAATCTAGACATACGTGCTCCATTATACAATGGCGTATCGGCTTCACTTTTCATATCATCATAGATAAGCCTTTCTGAATCCATGATCGTCTCGATCATTTCATCAATCTCGGGCTCAAACATTGCCTCGTTGGGAATGTGCTCTGCATGATCATCCCCCGAGCTGTCAGAGGCTACATCTTGTGGCCTCACATATGCTGCTTGACCAAAGCGCCTGCGAACACGTCTATTGGGTTGCAAGTTTGCTGCTTGTTGGCCAGCGTCAGAGTCTGACGAGTTATAATTGGCAACAACTCGATCTATAATAGATGGATTGAACTCGCCAAATTCACGAACGTGCTGCAAAGAAACACGTCTTGTCCGTCGCACAGCATGCTTGCATTGATTACAAGGACATAAGACCCTCGTTGAGAGATAGGTGTTTCGGTTGAACGGTCCCACATCCTCGTCGCTACTCATAATGAGGATAAAAAACTTATAACCTGGACAAAAAATTTAATATTCTATTGGCATTCTTCGTCTTATCTCTCTCTCTCTCTCTCTCTCTCTCTCTCTCTCTCTCTCTCTCTCTCTCTCTCTCTTTACCTCACATTCTCTAGTCATGTCCAATCCCCGCACACCTCGGTCTAGAGGTGCACGGAGATCAGAACCATCGGGTTATAATCTCGTCTTTATTGGTCAATACCTATATTTGTGGGTACAAGAAATCTACACACCCACGTCTACATGATACTGCATGTAGTGGACAAAACCCCTTTGCCTCTTCTCTAGCTGTAGCACTTCACAGCATCTTAACATCTTTTCACAGTAGATCTTTTCACTGTTCGTCTAACTCTAAACCCTAAACCGTAAGTAATTCTTGCGTGGACTCGATCTAACGTAAATAAGCGTAAATCTAAATAAACGTAAATCTAACTAAAAATAAACCTAAATCTAATTTAACGTAAGTCTACATCTAACCTAATCTTTAACGTCTTTTGGGATAGTTTCCTACGACGTTAAAACTCTCTTCTTCTTGTGTGTGTGTGTGTGTGTGTGTGTGGGTAAACCTAAATAAACCTAAGTCTAATCTAATATAACATAAATCTAAATCTAACGTAAATTATGTTATATTAAAAACAAAGAACTAAACTAACAGGGATTATAAGAACCTTAAAACTGATTTAACACATAATTTTTCACATAACTCGGCAAGAGTTGGCATTCTCATCACTGAAGATGTGAGAGTTAACTTCCGACGGTGACGCTGCCTCATCTCCATCCACATCTGACGACAGCAATTGGCCCTTTAGACCGTTCTTGCTCTTGTTACTAACTTTGAAGTTGTTGTTGAATGACTAGAGGTTGTCTAGATGGTCATTGTGTCGGGGATGTAGTGACTCTTGCCGCCCTGAAGATCCACCTTCTTCTCTATCTTCTGAAGACATTTCACCAGTACTTTTGGATCGACGGAGCCCACCATGAGTGAAGGCAGCAATACCCTATATTCCATTGAGGGCTTTCTTCACCCGCTTCATGTAGGCATCGCAGTCTATGGAGACCTAAATCTAATCTAATATAACGTAAATCTAAATCTAGCGTAAATAAACGTAAATCTAGTTAAAAATAAACCTAAATCTAATTTAATGTAAGTCTACATATAACTTAATCTTTAACGTCTTTTAAGATAGTTTTCTACGACGTTATAACTCTATTCTTCTTGTGTGTGTGCGCGTGTGTGGATGTGTGTGCCAATAAAAAGAGATAAATGGTATAACCTTTCTATCACCCATGCCAAGTATGATAGATTGATTATGCCATTTCCCTCTTGAATAATAGGTCTTGAGTTCAACTCCTCGTCGGCTAGATCTTTAGTTCTTTTAATTTTAATTAGTTTCCTACGACGTTAAATTAGTTTCTCTCTCTTTCTCTCTCAATGTGTGTGCATTTTTTTGGATCGTATGCATGTTTTCTCTCTCTTTTCCTCTCTCAATGTGTGCGTTTTTTGTTTATGCATGTTCTCTCTCTCTTTTCCTCTCTCAATGCGTGCGTTTTTTGTTTATGCATGCTCTCTCTCTCTTTTTCTCTCTCAATGTGTGTGTGCATTCTTTGTTTATGTATGTGTGTGTGCGTTTTTGTTTTTGTTTGTACTCTCTCTCTCTCTCTCTCTCAAAAACACTATGTGTGTGTGTGTGAGAGAGAGAGAGAGGGAGAGAGAAAGAGGAGAAGGGAACATGAGAATGAGGAGAGGGAAGGAGCATACCTGGCTCTCCTTCCTCTCCTCGTGTGTGTGTGTGTGTGTGTGTGTGTGTGGAGAAGAAAAAGAGAGAGAGAGAGAGAGAGGGAGAGAGAAAGAGGGGAAGGGAACATGAGAATGAGGAGAGGAAAGGAGCATACCTGGCTCTCCTTCCTCTCCTCGTGTGTGTGTGTGTGTGTGTGTGTGTGGAGAAGAAAAAGAGAGAGAGAGAGAGAGAGAGAGAGAGTGAGGGAGAGCGTTACCTGCTCCTTGCTTGAGAGCGCCGAAAAACTCAGATCTGAGATCTGAGTTTTTGGGCGCGCTCGGTTATTTTTTTTAGCCCAGTCGGCGTCGCTATGAGCGTCGCAAATTTACAAAGAAATTTGCGACGCTCATAGCGACGCCGGGATTTTTTTTTTTGAGCGTCGCTGTGTGAGCGTCGCTAATATGAATAGCCTCTTGTAATGTAGACCAACCATCTGACAATTGTGCATCTTGAAATTGATATATTTCTCAGAATCATTTTGGAAACACGCTCTTTGAATTCAATGTAAATTTTTTCCAAGAGATCATTTTGTATCATGTGATACAAAGGGGGTGAAAATCTAGGACCGAACTCACAAAATTTCTTCCATTCATGTTTCCAATGATTGCTATCAAACATGACTAATGCACTCTTAGTGAAAAAAAATTCTTTTGCAAGTGTATTTTGGGCTTCTTCTAGCATTTGCGTTCAAAAGCTTTGATGCAATGATCTTTGATGCATTTTCCCAAGTCCACCATCATTGTGCGGATTAAAAGGAAAATTTCTTGTTATTTCCTCTCCTTGCCCATGTTGTTCTATAGGGTTGGTCTATGTCATCATGAGATTATCATGAATGGTAGTTAACTTTGGCTACTCTTAACATGCATACATAATAGATTTCTCTACCCACTGTCTCTTGGAACCTTTTTTGGCGACCTCTTTTCTCAAACACTTTGCAATTGTAGTCACCTAAGGATGCTCACATTTTTTATAATTCTTTGTAAAGCTACCCAAAAAATGGTCCCTAATACATGAAGCCCTGCTTGATTTTGTGGTGTAGCAAAATTTTCATTGCCACTCCATAAATTGACCGCATAAGTTGTAAGCAAACTCCGACTCTTTTCTTGGGGCTTTTTTTTTCCCTTTCCTGACTTCTTTGCACTTGTGCCGACATTTTTCTCCATTACTTGAATTTAATCGAAGAGATAAGAACTAGATATTCAGTTATAAAAACAATTTTTTACTTTTAAATATATATTAAAACTGAAAATCTTTGTTAAGAATGTAATCAAATTTACACATTGTGCAATTTGCAATTCACTTTTGTCAATCCACATATCGACCACGTATGTTGTGAGAAAATTTACACATTGCAATGCATTCTCTATCTGACATTATGCATACAATAAAGCTATGAATTTTTCAATGCAATTACAAACATGAGGATTAGTTATATACCCTTTGCAATTTGCAGACAATAAGACGCGTCTAAAACCTTAACATTTCTCATATATATAGAGGTTTAGGATTTTTTAATGTGCTCAACTATTTTTTCATGCAACAAGAATAATCAAATTATACATTGAAGTGATAATAACTATTTGCAAAACATGAACAAAAGCAATAATATATATGATTGGCCATCTCATGCACTAACAATATTTTGCAATACACAATGCACTCTCTATCTAAACCAGTGCATAAAACAAGACTATGAAATCTTCAATACAATTACACAACTGAGGACTAATTTTTTCCCAAAAAAGGATTGTAGCCGACTTATGAAATTCAATTAAATATATAAAAGCTATTTTCACCCAATTCAGGATTATAGTTCTTATATTGTGCAGTGACAAACAATGTACATCAATTCAAACATTTGATAGTGTAAAATTCAAGACTTCAAGGATCTTTATATACCCAGTACACTAGTACAGGGCATCCAACCCTTGACTACTCATTGGTTGACTATACTCATCTTCTAAAACCAACTTTAACCTTTTTATGGACCAGTGGCTTCGTTGCAATGAGCATGACTCTTCAAAGATTTAATTTGTTTGGCATTGTACCTTTTCCTTCAGTCAAGGATTTAATTTTTTTTAGAAGTGGTTACCATATCAAGAATCATACTTGGCCAAGATAAAGGACATGTGACTATGTAACCTTAGGTCGATTCACAAGGATGAATAATTGTACTCGGCACTAGGATACAATCCCTAGGGATTTGCCTAGTCAACCAAAGATAATAGAGGTTTACTGAATACAGATGAGCCTATCGGGCTTTTATATTTTCTCAGCTGTCCCAAAGAATACCCGATGGGGTTACCAGCTCTGGTGGTTTTTGCAGGTTACCATGAGAGTCACATTAAGAATTAACATGATCATGTCTTATTTATGTGTGATCACTCACGTTATTGACATAATCATGTGGTTGTGATCATGTCAGTGAAATCATGGATTGAAAGTTTTCAATCCAATTTTGGCAGCATAAGGACTTCAAACAAAAGTACAAGTCTAGGAGAAATTTCCTTGCATTTTTAAAGCTTTCTAGTGAGCTATAAGTGAAATTTAGCATGCTGTAATTTTCTATTTTGGTCAATGGCAAGTATCAAAACTCTTGTATAACCAGATTAAGGCTTCCCTAGTGTTATCCTATAGATAGGTGCAAAATCCTAAACCTACAACTAAAACACAGTTCAAGCTATAATTCTCTTTTTTGGATCGTTTTGAATAGATCAAATACATCTATGAGTGTCTCAAGAGCTCTTTCATGCAATGGGACACTTCCCCTTGGATTTGTATGAGTATTTACATTGGAAAATTCTCCAGTTTTGCAATTTGTTGAGATGGAACTATGCGTACCTATGGAGGATTAGCATTTCTTTTCCAAGAAAAAGATCCTTCCAATAGTCAAAAAGCTACCCAGTGGGCTACGAATGGAAGGATAAAACAACCACACTGGTGGATGGTATTTCCATCTAGGCAGACCATGAACCATGGTGAAGAAGGGCCATGGATACCACAATCACAGGAAGGCCTCTCCGCACTCTCCCATGAGGTCAAAGATAACTTGAGTCTCTCAAATTGGCTGTTGAGTGTCAAAACAATCTCCATCGATGGAATAGATCGAGACTCAAAAATGCAAAAATATTGGGCTTGCTAGTTGAATTGTAGTGTTAGGATGTAAATGAGCTCTCAACACCACTATCTATCGCCGCTCCACAAGTGAGGATGAGATTTGTGGTGGGTTGGTGTTGGGAGAAGATTTGAAGAACGGTTTATTCAACAAAAATTCCAATTTGCTCACACACATACCTATCAACCTCTCACCATATCTCCCAAAATCCAATTACATACAGCTAGACTAGTACACACACACACACATAGTATAGACTTGATAGTGAAATATTATAAGGGAAGAAGATATAGACAATATTAGAGAGCACAAAGCATAGCATAAGAGAGGAGAGATAGAAATCTTGCAAACCGATGGCGTAAAAGAAATCCTCTGTACTTCTTGTGGAGTTTGGTATTTAATTTTTGTTATTGCTTATTGGTGCCAAAATTTGGAGGCCCCAATATTAGGACCGATGCCGATGTGAAAAGTAATAGAAATCTACTTTTAAAACTAAAAAAAAATAGTTATTAAAAAAAAGTATATCATTTTAAAGACAAAATAGTAAAAGAGCTTACAAAATTAAACTAAAATTTATACCATATTTTCTTTGTTTTTTGTGAGGACTCTTTGGTTCGATACCGTAAACTCTTTGGTTGGATACCTGTAAACTCAGAGGCTAGAATTGTGAATAGAATGGGTCCCCTAGGGGCCTTATATATAGGTACCTTGGGAGCCCGCCGGACAAAGAAGCAGGACCGCCGGAGCCGCAGTCCTCTGGGTATCTGAAGTATCCCACTGGGGCACGGCGGGCAACAAAGCTATCCAAGTGGGCAAATCTCACCAAGCCTCTCGGTCTTCTTCAAGTCACCATGCCAATTTTTGTGAATGTGAAGACTTGTGAATTGAGAATTTTGTTAATTAACAGTGTGATCACAAAAAAAACACGTGATCACGTGAATTTGAAATCTCTGGTTATGATGAATTTTGGGAGAAGATTCATGCAAGAAGTAAAGCTAACGCAGATGCAACTTTGCAAGTATCAGATTTAGAACTAGAGGATCAGGCTTCAAGTGACCTAGCATGGGTAAATAATGAATTCCATCTTAAAACCATTGGTGAAAGTTTTTCAAAGCCTACTCGCCTAGAAGCTACTTTCATCATTGATTCTTGCATGGATTTAGATGAAGATAGAGATAATGCTAACGTGTCTACCTATGCAAATGTTTGTGAAGAAATCCGAGCTAAGCTTGAAGCTGTTGTAGACGAGTGTCTGCTTGAAAATGACAACTTATTGCAGATTGCAGATGATCAAGGAATCACAAAGATGGTTATGTAAAGCTTGGGATTCCATATTCTACAAATCTAGTTATGCCATTGGATAAGAATGATGATATGCAGGGTCTACAGATACATGTGGATTCAGATGTCTTGGATGTGCTAGAGCAGATATATGTTGAAGTTCTAGATGTACATGGTTTGGATGTGCAAGAGGACATATCCGATGAAGTTGAAGATTTGCATGGCTTATTTGTACCAAATGAAGAGCCACAAGTAGAGGATTATAAATGGAGCAGTCTAGATCTGCTGCTAGATGAGCTGGGTGAATCTATAGAGGGACTCATACAAGTGCATAATTACAATCATATACAGCTGCATATGGATGATGGGCTAGATTCACCACTTGATGCATACATATTTTGTGATCTTGACTTTCAACCAATGGTCAATGAACTTGAAGCACCCAATTATATAGATTACTCAGTGCTTAGTATCAGTTCAGAGGACGTGCAGGAAGGTGTTGTGCAGACATACAATGCTCTTGTTAACCCAATCTATATGATGATACTCTTACTAGAAAGATTAATGACATCTTTGAGATGCATGCGAGATCTTTTGCTGATGTAGGTGAACAAAATTTGATGGAGAGTAAAAGAGATGCAGAGTGTTTTTCCAAACTAATGATCTCTATGCATGCTAATTGTTAAGTATGGAGCCTGATTTACCCCTTGTAATTTTTTGTGGTAAAAATGCATATTTGTAAGGCCCCCATTATGAGGAGAATCCATCGTGCGTGAAGGAAAATCACTCGCTGAAAATAAAACTCACTCGCCGAAAAACAAAATTTTCATGCCCAATCTCGCCGAAATATTCCTTTTCGCCAGAATATTATGGCTTGATGGCCGCCAGAAAGTGGTCGAAAAACGACCGGTTGGTTGGCTGGCTGGCCGGTGGTCGGTAGTCAATGGCCGGTGGCCGGTGGTCGAAAGTCAATGGCCAGTGGCCGGTGGCCAAATTCAAAAGCGGACTTGTCTTCTCAAGGGCGGCCAGACATGGGCGGATTGGAGCATCCTATCTGAACTTATCTACACAAGGGCGGCTACACATGGCTGCCTCTCATGAGAGAGGGCATCCCTTTTGGCCTATAAAAGGAGGCCATTTCTACACACATTTCATAGTGTGAGGTTGATGTAACAAGGTGGGTGTGAGGTGGTGAGAGTGAAGCAAGGCGGGAGCTCTATTAAGGGTATAATCACTATAATCCCTTTGTAAACTACTTCTTGTTTTGAAGTACTAAAGCCATTGAGTGGCTACTTTCTCGTGGACGTAGCCAACGTTGGGTGAACCACGTATATCGTGTGTACTCTCTCTCTCTCTCTCTCTCTCTCTCTCTCTCTCTCTCTCTCTCTCTCTCTCTCTCTCTCTCTACTCTATAATCTCTTGTGTGTGAAATCTATCTCTTTCCATTAAGTAATCTACTCAAATATCTATTTAGCTATGTCATATTTCCTAACACTAATACTTATGTACATCAAGGTACAGGGAGTTTACAGGTTTATGTGGACCAAGATATACAAACTTTACAAGATTCTTTGCCGATTGAAAAAGATCTAGATCTTATTGCTCTTTTAAATGATGCTTTAAGAGAGTTTTATGTTCCATATGGGAAGGACGTTCGAGGCTTGCATTTCATAGGCAACTTAGAGCAACGAAAAGAAGCAGATGATAGAGAGCTCGTGAAGATACTTGATGAAGCTCTAGAGGATTTCAAGCTTACCAGAGATGACATACCTACAGCTTTTCAGGTACTAAACAATGATTTGGATGCCATGAACAGAGATGGTTTCTTGTTGCATACTAACACCTCCCATGCCAGAGGGGGTGATGTCGATTCAGTACCAATTATGCCAGAGATTGAGGTGACTACCTTTTTGCTTCAATTTGATGATCTTCTACCGATCAATGTGGTTATATGAAATGTTACAAAGATACGATGAGCATGTTTGTAAAGTATCTTATGTCATTTGATGCAGGAGGACATGGCTATGTATTTGGCCTATGGCAGTTGATCTATATGCCGTATGATCCTGGTAGAATTCAAAATGCTTACACATTATGGCAATCGTTTACAGGTTTTACAATGATGCAACAAGTCTATGGGCTTTTGGATGGTTACATTTCATTGACAAGAAGTTTTCCTTCTTATCCTGGAGGCTTATGCCTACGTGAAGTCAAATTCTTGAAAGGTTATTGAAACCATACTTATAGTGGGTAGTGGTTAGATTCTATGCTTGCAGATTTTTGAACATGGTTGGCACATACCGGAGGATGTGCAGGTTCAGATAGGGTGATGTCATGATGCTTCACATTCACTACGAGAAAAGCATAGGATTCATAGTTTTTTTAAAAGGGTTTTTTGGTGAAAGCACAACGGGTTTTTTAATGTGGTGTTCAGGAGTACCGTTGATGGCAGATAAGTATGCCAGATGTAGTGAACTTCATGGTTTGAGAACTTTATTGCTCAGGATGGTGTATTTTGGAGCTCATTGATTATGCGATCATGACCAATAAGGCAAGATATGCATGTCTACCCTGTCGTGCGATTCAGAAGGCACAATAAGTGCTTGGGAAAGCTTCAGTCAAAATGTATGCTAAAAGTCAATGGTAAAGATGTCAAGGATGGGGGTTACTCATTGTCTTCTAATCAGTTGACTTTGTATCTGTCACCGAGAAAAATTATAAGGATAACCTTCTACGAGGATCGTTTAAACGTCATGGCCAAGTTTATAATACACAATATTGAGGTGAAACTGTCTGGTGCTATTAGTAGCCAATATTTGACAGCTTTGCTAATGGAAGCTCCCTTGGCACTTGGGGATGTCGAGATAGAGATAGTAGACAAACTAGTATCTATACCTTACGTGGACATGACTCTGAAACAGCTGATGGAATGTTTTGGAGTGAAAGCAGAGCGAGATGATAATTGGAAAAAGTTAAAGGCAGTCAGACTTACAAGTTTCCGGGACATGCGTATGTGGAAGGGGATGCATCAAGTGCCATTTATTTTCTTGCTGGTGCTGCTATCACTGGAGGCACGGTTATAGTGGGGGGCTGCTAAGATTAACGAACATAATAAAGCAAAGGCTATTTTTAATAATATGGAGGGAGCAAATAAAGGGGGACGCAGCGTCGACTGCAATTTTTTTCATCGTCATCAGGGGCGAGCGCGAGGACGATAGATGCAGACAAGCGATGACAGTTTGCAGGTTTGGCAAGCGATCGAGATAAGCAAGAAGGCCAGCAAGGGCTGTAGTAGAGCAAGGGGGGCGACCAAGAAGACAAGGCTGTCTGTCTGTATCGCAAATATGAGGAGGAGCCATCCGGAGGGAGTCGTCTGCAGAAGCATGAGCAGGCTCACCGAGTTGGAAGGGGGTTTGTAAGTCAAGCAGGACTTACAGCAGCACAGTGCAGAGGGGCTTGTTGGGTGGCGCCAATTATGAGCTGGTGGCTTGGGTTGTGCCGTCAGACGAGTGCAGAGGAAAGGTGGAGACGCAAGAGCAATCAAGCATTCTTTTTTAAATATTTTTGCAAACTCAAGCTTATTTAAAAAGATTGAAGGGGCGTTTCCCACGCCAATCCTCTGTGTGCAGCAAGTGTAGAAGAGTTGAGTACAAGGAAGGGCTGGCCGTTGAGAGAATAACGTCAAGAATATGTTTATGCAGGTTCTAAGGGTGACATTACTAGCACTGAAGGGATTTCTTCACGTTTGAGCAAGAGGAATTGGAGGGAAGCAGGGAGCCGATAAGAGGCGGTACAGAGCCGCAAAGAAAGGACTCTCTCTCTCTCTCTCTCTCTCTCTCTCTCTCTCTCTCTCTCCATTATCAAGAAGCTAAAGAAGCTACTAGTCCTGTTGAGAGCCCAGTTTTGTAATTAAAGTCTATCTTGGTTACTTATTATCAAGTTTAAGTCCTCCAAATTTTATTTGTCAGATTTCAAAGTGTATGATGAGCCCATTGTTTTGTGTTATGCATCTTTCTCTAACACTTTCCCACAGTCAACAACCCGGTGCTGACTGCACAAAAATATTCCAACAGTGGGAACACTCTGTAGACTGTGTTGTTTTAACCAAATAAAAAGAAAGACCTTTCTCTAGATGTAATCACCAATGCTAGCACCTTGAGGGACTATTGGAGAAACATGTTGAGCGTGGTAATGCTTTGGCTATGGCAATGAAGCTTTGGGCAATCTACCTTTCTCCATACACCAACATAGTTTGGCAATTCAAACTCACACCAGACAACCTTAGCTCCGACTACACATGCCACAGCCACACAACAACTCTACATCTCTCTCCCTTTGCACCACACCGCACACAGTTCAGGGTACCACAACAGCACACCGACATCGACGAACACAAGGAAACAATATAGCAGAGAGGAAGAAAAAGGTGGATGGGGGGAATCAACAACACTTAGAGAAGGTGGGCTTTTGATTGCTCCAAACTTAATTACAATGTTCTATTCTTCTTTACTGTATGCAGAGCTCTCTCCTTGCTCTCTCGAAAAAGCTGAGCCCCCCACCCCCCCCACAAGAAAAATCGCCAAATGTGCCCTTATAGGGCATTGTGTTTTTTTCTATTTTTGTCCGCCCCTTTTCTATTTTTGATCCTCACTTTGCATGAGACCAACTACTTACTTTTTTTGGCCTTGCTTGAGCTTCAAGTTGCATGTGAGGGCTCCCCCCATGCAGAGTATAAGTAGCACGTGGCACCATTGGTGTCTTCAAAAGTTTTGGGACGTGGGAAACCCCTGTGGTGGCAGGCCTGCCACATTAGCAACACCATCACAATTTCATCAATGAGTGGCAGAGATAGCACCATCCGATGTGCCTGAAAATGCCACAGATCGCCACCCCGCATGCTACACGCAAACTGGCGTTGCCGGCCCTCTATCCACCATGGCTACGTTAGAGGGAGCTCCCCTCTCACTCTCCTTGTGATCGCTAAGGACCCAACAATCCTATATATATAGAGTACCACATTTCTTGTCTACTTTGCATATGGGGCTAAAATGTCCGCCATGTCGCGGCCTCTCGGCTCACCCCCTCCAGGTCGCCCAAAGTTCAAGCATATATTGCTTTAAAAAACCTTTTTCTCACCCCACTCTCAAGACTTGCCATTCTTTGCCTGGTGATCCAATTGTCGAGCGGCAAACTCCTATTGAAACTTTGGATTGACAACTTCAACCCTCCTGGAGATTGCCGTCTTCCAGTTTCTTCGAGACCCCAAATCCAAACGGGGCCCATGCCCCCAAAATCGGTAAAAAGTATTTCTCCTTGATCAAATGCACCCCAACTTTAACAGGCCGTAACTTGGCAATCCTGAGCCTGATCGACAAACCATCAAGTCCTATCAACTCCACATGTTATGCTCTACCTCATGGAATATAGTCAAGGTCCAAACAACACCAGATGGCACACCTACCAATACAATCAACTGAGCACATAACTAGCCCTCCTAAAAACTTCAACCGACCATATCTTCCACATCTAAGACTTGATTGGCAATCCAAATGGACTGGCATGCTCCACAATTTTATCACTTCATGTCTATCATTTCAAACCAACTTCGACCACCTGCCTCCACCTGCTCTACCCGTCGGGAATCTGTCGACCACTCCAACTTAGAACTTCGATATCTTTCACATGGTAGCTCCATTTGAGGAACTATCTGGTCTAGCTTGTGGAACACACCTAGGGCCACCTTTGGCACTCTCATTTTTTCACTTTGCACATCTTGACCGTGCACCTGGATAGACACCATAACATAGCATTTTGGACGTGAAAACTCAATATGACATGCATACCTATTGTTCCTTACATGCCCTTGATCTCCAGAGTTGCTCCAACACTTTGGCATGTCCATAAAACCTTGCATTGCACTCTTCATAGCATTAACCAAATTTGGTTGCACCATCATTGCGCAACCCTCTTGTTGAACATTCATGTTCAGCCAAAACATGACTATTGAAACTGGGAAACTGCAAAAACTGTAAACACTATGAGCAAACCAAAAAAGTACTACTAGTTGTACAAAGTATTATTCCAGGCGAGTATAAATCCTATTTAGGTTGGTTTACCAATCACTTCTATCAAAACTTGATGCACTATAGGCACTATTTCCCTCTCACAATAGAGCTTGAGATGCACACCATTCACCTTGTTCTTGAGAAAACGACCATTCGTCCGCAAATAAGTATCATTGGGGAAAACTCGATGGAATTTGTAGGGCCATGTCTACTCTTCTTGAGCTTTTTCTAGAAGGAAAAATCCAAATAACTTTTGTACCTCATCACTAATTCTCCTTTTTTTACCTACTTGAGAGAACCCCTCTTTACCTACCATTGGCCCAAAAGTTGCTTTATAACTAGGAGAGTATCACCTTTAACCACCAAGCTGGAAATGCCAAACTCCACACATTGCTTGAGTCCCAACTGGAGTGTCAAGTACTCTGCTTCACTATTTGTGTAAAGACTTTCCAAATCATAGGCTTTGGAGAAGATTATCGTACGTGGAGATCTTAAATGATCACACCTCATCCTGCTTTTTGCACCACTCTCTAGTGTAAGCACCATCAAACCACATAGTGAAAGCTTCCATTAAATTTGGCTCATGTGCAACATCTTCTTTCACCACTCTTGGATAGATCGGCAAATATGCTTCATTATTGACCGAAATGTCCGCCAAATGTGATCTACTCATGTGATCAATCTTGAAATCAAATTTAAACTCCTGCAACTCAAGAACTCACTTCTTGATCCTCTTTCTTGGCTTAAGATGAAGCACTGCTTCAGGCAATAAATTATTAGAGGTGAGCACAAAAAACTTTTGAATAATCAAGTGCACTTTGAATTTGTGGCATACAAAAGCCAAGGTCATCACCCATTGCTCAACCTCTATATACAATCTCTCCCCTTGGCTAATCACCCTACTATCAAAGTAAATTGTCTTGTAGCACTTACCCACCTTATGCATCAACACCGCACCAATGGCAACAGTGCCCAATGTCATGGCCACATAAAAATCATCCTTACTATTGGGGGGACACACCGACGGCAGTTGGCACAAGATCTCTTTTACACTGTTAAAGGCTACCTGTGCATCTTCCATTGACTGGAAATCATGAACATGATGGCTTAACTTATGACGGGGATACACATACTTCTAAAGAATTCAAAAGAACCTAGCCAAATATTTGAGTTTATGTACAAAGGAAGCCAAACCCGTCACACTAGTGGGGGGTTCCATCATAACCAAAGCTTTCACCTTTTCTGCATCAGCTTCAATACCATTCAGTGAGACCACATGGCCCAAAAGATGAGCTTTCAGTTGAGCTAACTTGCACTTTTTTAGGTTCAACTATCATCCTTTTTTGTCTAATCTTCTTCTTTGGCGTAATAACAACAGGGGAAACCCACTCAACTTCTTTTATAGGATACATAATACCTACATCCAATAGCTTGATAATTCTTGCCATAGAGCCTCCTTCTAGATATCTCCCAACCTCCGGAGATTCTGTGTCCTTGGTAGCTTTCACTCATCTTTGAGCACAATATGATGCTCCACCCCTTTATCTTTGTACTCCATATCAAAAAAATTGGGATAGGATGCACATAATTGCACATAGCCTTCTTTCTCTTGCCTAGTTAAATCTCCACCCAAAACACCTTCAACCTCTTTAACCTCTAGACCGCAAATTGGGGGGGGAGGGGGGGGGGGGGGGGGGGGGGGGGGGGGGGGGGGGGGGGGGGTCACTATGTATAAATTGTGTATATTGCATGCGTTCAAGGACTATTTTCAAAAAGCCTTATCCGTGAATTTCTTACAAATAAAATGCAGCCTTTTCCTATTCAATTTGTTTTAAAAAAATCCAATCTCATTTTATGGTACCCTTCTGTATGTGAAAATGTGAGAAAAAATGAAAATAAATAACCCCTTTTACTGCACTCACGTGATAGTCACATAATTATTAAGTGACCCCCTCGAGGCATACCTTCACTTGGTTTGGTAGAATCCACCACGACTCCAAAAAAATATATATCCAGTTACAACAAGTCTTTAAAACTCTCCTCTTTAACAATGGTTGAGCTTTCATCATAAGTTGCTTCTTTCTCATACTCGTAGCTAGTTCTTGAATTTTCTCTATCATCTTTGGCCTCTAGATGAAAGTGGCTCTCTCAAGAAGAGCACTATTTGTACACCATTCTCTCGATCTAGCAAGGTTAAAACCCTCTTTACCCACCACATCAGCAACACCATCACAGTGTCATCGATGATCGGCAGAGACAGCACCATTGATTGTGCCCAAAAACTCCATGGATCTCCACCCCACATGCTACACACAGAACTAGCACCGCCGGCCCTCTCTCCACTAGGGCAACGTGAGAGGGAGCTGCCCTCTCACTCTCCTTGTGATCTCACTAAGGACCCAACGGTCCTATATATATAGAGTACCACTTTTCTTGTCTACTTTGAATATGGGGCAAAAATTTCCACCATGTGGTGGCCTCTCGGCTCAACCCCTCCAACTCGCAAGCCGCTATGGTACTTTAAAAAAACCTTTTTCTCACCCCACTCCCAAACCCTGTCATTCTTTGCTTGGTGACCAAATTGTTGAGCTTCAAACTCCTATTAAAACTTCCCATTGTCGACTTCAACCCGTTGGGATATTGCCGCCTTCTAGCTTCTCTGAGACCGCAAACCCAAGCCACCAAAATTGGTAAAAATTATCTATCACCGCTCCTCGAGCAAATGCACGCCGACTTTAACAGGTCGTAGCTTGGCAACCATGAGCCTGATGGACAAACCGTCAAGTCCTATCAACTCCACATGATGTGCTCTACCTTATGGAACCCAATCGAGGCCCAAAAAACATCAGTTGACATGCCTACCAATACAATCGATTGGAAACATAATTAGTCCCCCCTAAAAACTTCAATCGGCCATATCTTTCACATTGGAGACCCGATTGAAAATCCTAAAGGACTGGCATGCTCCACAATTCAAGCACTTCATGTGTTTCACTTTAAACCAACTTCGACCACATGCCTCCACCCACTCTATCCGTAGGGAATCTACAAACCACTCCAACTTAGAACTACAGTATCTTTCACTCCGTAGCTCCGTTTGATCAGGAGATGTCCAGACCAACCAATAGACCACACTAAGGGTCACCTTTGGGCATACCTTGACCATGCACCTATAATAGACACCATAACAAAGACTTTAGCCTTCAAAACCCCATATGACATACATATACGTTGTTCCTTGCATGCCCTTGATCTCCACATTTGCTCCAACACTTTGGCATGCCCTTGAAAGCTCATAAATTGTTCATTGCACTCTTTGTAACCCAACTTTGGTTGCACCAATGGCAGTTATAATCTCTCTCTCTCTCTCTCTCTCTCTCTCTCTCTCTCTCTCTCACACACACACACACACACACACACACACACACACATCCATCTTTACACATTTCCTTTTGTGATTGTTTGAAGAGTAATGGTTGCAAGTGAAGTCATTGTTTTAAGTTGTGCATAGTGGTAGAGTGGTCCCACTATTGTAGAGTGCTTTAAATGAACAAGAGCTCCTTTATTGTGCTCCTTGCTCAACATCTCCTCACAATAAGAGGGCTCATCGCCACCACTATGTAAAGCCTTTTACAATATGGGATGAATGCAAGGATGCAGTCGCTCGGGTAATACGTGTGTCGTGTATGGGAGAAGAGTGCAAGCCTCTTCTGTCTCTTGCAGAGCTGTCCACATCAGGCCACAATGCATACGAGCCATCATTCATGATGCAGCGGCCAGATGCCTTGTGTAAGCTAATCTATCGAAATAAGCATCGTTTCATGCCTCAATACCAATTTTTGGTCCATTTTTTTATTAAAAAAATCATGTTCTTTAAATTCTTTTTATGTAAAATAGAAAGAAGTACCCAAATTTGAATATTTTAGCGTTAAAGTGTAGGACGGTTATGTACACGGTAATGACAACGATAGAACGGCGGTAATACATGCGGTAATCTTTAATTTGCAAAAAAAAATCCTTGTCATCCCCCCACTCCCTTTTTTGGCCACCTCATTTTGGACCCCCTCGCTCTCTCTCTCTCTCTCTCTCTCTCTCTCTCTCTCTCTACAACATGGGGTAAATGGTCGCGGTTGAAATTTTTATAGTGTCTTGGACCATCACCTACTCAGAATGCCCCGGTAGCAGAGGACAGCTCCACTGTCGTATCTCAACCTTGGTGCCCTGCTGCCTGAACTATTATGCTCATCCACCCATTACACCGACATCTGTCGTATACTAAGGCTCACCTATCACAGTATCTCCTACCACTTGTTGGTTCTCTAAAGCCCTTGAACACAACCTGCTTTTTTTTTCCACGTTCCCACCCATTTGACCATTTTGGTTTTACATCAGGTATACAATGACCATCAAACAACTCGTTCTAGGAACCTCCTCCTTCATGGACATATAGCTCGTCCTACCTATAGAGTAGACAATTGTTTCCTGCACTAGCACTCGCACTTTCATAGCCCTCATCAAAGCCGCCTTCTACACATCCTCTTACGGAAGCATTCTCCTATGAAGAATGGTACTTGGTCAAGTATAGTGATTAGCACAAAGATAGCTTATAAGATGAAACATAAGCTAGATGATAGATGCCAATATTGAATGTTACAATGCAAAGCTCGCAGCATTATGAACAAGAGAAAGACAGAGTTTAATGAAAGCTTTGCTCCTAGTTATTATATAGCAATCGTTAATAGCATTGGTTGAAATCTATTGTGCTAGATATATTTGTGAATGGTGACTTGCAAGAGGGGACATATATGTAGGCAAACATCATAGATTTGTTGATAAGAGCCAAAAAAAAAGCGTAGTGTAGGTTGTATTTGATATTGTATGGGTTGAGGCAAGCACCTTCTGCTTGACCTACGAACAAATAGACGTTTCTTTTGTTGCAAATCTAGAGAACCCCTTCATGTAAAATCCAAGGTTATTGTACTTTTGACTTTAGTTTGCTTCTTGGATGTTAAGATAATCATTGGACTAAATGAGACTACATAATTAAGCTTGAGAATGCTTTGAGTTCAACCTTTGACATGTTAGATTTGTGATCCCTATTTGCATCACTTTGGGGTACAATTCAAGGAATGCAATGGAGGTATTACCTTGTGCGGCACAAATATAGTCAAACATAGTTGCACGGTCCCTTAAGTGATGCCTCCATAGGGCACTCCCTTGTCAAAAGCTCCTTATTTTACATGTGTTCAAGAGGTTAAAAGGTATACATTTTGGATAATTAATAATCCTCTCCGACAACAATGCCTCAAACTTGTTGAGTTGTGCAATAAATAACATGATCACAAAAATCTATTTTGCACGGATACTATGGACTACCGCTTACAAACTCTAGAATTGGCTTTTCAAAAGTTAAGAACTTGACATGCCTCATTGAAATATAACTCTAGAAGTTGAGATGCATCCTTAAGCTCAATTGTTTCCCACTGTACTTATGAATTACACTTCTAATGCCAAAAATGAAAAATGATTCAGTTTGTCACTAGTAGAAATCTGCAATGGCGTTATAAAATATATTTATTGGTTGATTGCCCTTTCATCAATCTTGAAGATCGAGTATCATCACCTCAAAATAACCAAAAAGATAGCCACTTGATTGTCTATTTTATAATGAATGCTATAGAGCTATCAGGAATTTTATGGCCTAATCAGAACTTCACATATACTATACAAATGTGGTTCATGACCAAAGCGCGAGTTTTATTTTTCTTTCTTAATTTTACAAAAATCTGGCAAGATATTCTTGGGCAGATGTGTATTTATGGTCTAGGTAGAGTGTCGTTGCCTCCACATCATTGGGACCCAGGTCAAAATTGCATTGAGCACCTTGTATGACAACGTCATGAAGAACCGCTTGGAATAGGCTACTATTAAAATCCGGAGTTTCTGCGGCAAGAGCACAAACAAAATCTGAATCTAGTAAGACATGAGCTGCACTATTGAAATAATAGAGGTGTTGGAAACACTCTTATCTACCCAGCAAGCAGAATACTTCCTTCTTCTTTCTAGTGCTTGGGTCATCCATGAGACGTAGCGTTGTACACGGCTCTAACTATAGTCAAAATAGTTACATCCCTTTGGCTTCTATATAGTTGTCCTTTGGTGGATGATGTTAGTCAGTGGAGATTGTTGATATTGGAGCGTTGTCGACCTTATAATTGCTCTACCCAAAAGTTGAACTAGAAATGTCCTCCTTAAGATGCATTTTAAGCTACCAAAACCATGCACCCCATCTATGGCACCCAAACTCTTCAAGTACACACATCCAACTACATGTGAAGGCCATACATGCATGCCCGTGCATTTGTACACAACAAGTTTTGGACAAATTCTCACAATATTTCCCACATTTGACTTACCTCAACATCATGAGCTTCTGTGAGGGAGGCGCCGCATACCTAGCTAGGTACGATTGGGGCCCGGTGGTTCCCTGCCCCCAATCGTACCTAGCTAGGTATGCGGTGCCTCTCGAGCAGAAGCTCATGATGTTATGCATTGTATGAAAGACACCGAGAAAGATTCCGTTTTCCTACATGAGAAAGTTTCTAAATCTTCTTGTGGTAGCATGACTTCACGTTTGCACACATCTGCACAAGACATGGACGGAATGCAAGCACGAGTGTCCGTGTGTGTGTGTGTGTGTGTGTGTGTGTGTGTGTGTGTGTGTGAGAGAGAGAGAGAGAGAGAGAATCCTACTTGGTAGTTCTTTGTTAAATCTTGCACTCACCTTGGATCTGTTTTACCATGTCTTCTTCTGTCACCGTTACTTTCTCTAGTGTTTTGCCAATCATTCTCTCCCACATTTCCACCAAAGAGTTCATGCTCATTATATTTGCAGAAGGCCTGATGTGCAGGATCTTGTTCAACGTCCTTGGATCATCCACAGTCTTCATGGTGTACGCTCCCACATCTTCCTCCAAGACCGATATAACTACCACCCAACCAGTTTGCAATTACTACACTAAACCCTAAACCCTCAACCCAAAATTAAATGTTTAGCAAAACAAAACTCACACTTTACATCACCGCTTCCATTAATTGACACTTTGTCTCTAGGCGGTGTTTTCAGGCCAGGCTGCAACAGATTTGAGAGCAAATATGCACCAAAACAGTTCGAAACCACAAAGGTGTAGGGTATGCCTGACCCTTCAACTGCTCTGCGCACTTGCACCTTCGGTACATATGCAAGTGTCTAGCGGTTCCAAGGCGTGCGCGTGATCAACATCATTCCCGAACTCAGAGGGGATAAACCGCTGCATAAAAGGCATGCATATTCTGAGTCATAGGGATACAGACATAAGGATTCGCTCTATTGTGTGTGTGGAAGTACCTTGATCGTGCCGACTTCCTTGATTGCTTCAATAATCTTAAGTTGATCTAGTGGGTTAGGCGAAATTGCTGAGATTACCACATCTACTTGCTTAACTGCTGCAACAAGGCTCTCATAGTCCTCCAAGGAGCCCTGCAACAACAAGAAGATGAAGCATTCGACATTGCACATTACAAAAAGAGGCATCACCAAAAGATCAGAAAGCAGCATTCGTTTGAGAGGGAGAGAGAGGGACTGGGACCAGGGATAGATCTCTCTCTCTCTCTCTCTCTCTCTCTCTCTCTCTCTCTCACACACACACACAACCAAAGCAAGGAAAACCAGAATGCATGCATGCACAGAGAAATAACAATTACGTGAAAAAGGGTACCTGAAGGAGAGTGATGCCAGCGGCTTGGAAGGAGTGGAGGACGGGGGGATTAGAGGCGAGGGTGGATGGGCGCACCAGCACGAAGGTGGGGTGGCCCTCTGCAGGTCCGGCCAGAGCGATGTGCCTACCGATGTAGCCTGTGGCCCCGATTACTAGCACCTTGCTTTTGCTAGCCATGGACTCAACACTCTCTCTCTCTCTCTCTCTCTCTCTCTCTCACTCACACACACACACACACACACACACACAATCACACGCACTCGCCTGAAGCTGGGTAGTTGAAATAGCAGGCCGCTAGAGCTTCATAAACCCTGGACTCTGGAGGCTGGTGTCATGCATGACATGCCAATGCTCCCAACAAGTAGCTCCATCACTTCTCACAGACATCGTCTAAACCATGGTGCCATATGTGATATGTGACATAGGCTGGTGTCATGCATGCCATGCAAATGCTTCCAACAAGTAATTCGTCAAAACCATGGTGCCATATGTGACATGCCAATGCTCCCAAGTCCCATAACTTCTCACACACACATCGTCAAAACCACGGTGCCTAGATTTGTTATACTAGTATGTGACCTGCGTGTTGTTGCAACCAAAGAAACATCGCTTCTATTTTTGTAGGGATATCTTCTCTTCCAAGTGAAACATTATCAATACTCTGTTCCTGCATGTATATTCCATTGCATTTCTAAAAGTAATGCATTACACAACCTCTTGAAGATTCTAACAAACATATATATATGTAACATTCGACAAAGAATTCTTTGATACCAAACTTGGGAGCTTCTCATAGACATTGTTCGCTAGCCCTTGTTCAAAAAACTTAAGAGTGCTCTACTTCTATTGTGGTAGAGAGAGAGAAAGAGAGAGAGAGAGAGAGAGAGAGAGAGAGAGTCTCCTCCTTCTGGTGTATCTTGGTTTAGCAATGCTACCAACGTTGATTATACAGATTAGGAGAAATCAATGTAACAATAAAGCTTTTTTTGAAAATGGAGTGGCTTCTAGAATTCGTTTCAACAATAGGGACACAATTGAATTCAATGTCTCTACTCCACTCTCTTACTTACTTCTATCCTTGCGGCTTTCTTATGAGCAAGACAAGGTAGAAGTGTACCTCATAACTTTTTATATGGCAAGAAGACCATCTTTCCCTTTGTCTACCTAGAGTTGACAAAATTGCTACCAAGTCAAGAAGTGCAAATTGGGTAAGCCAGCAAGTTTTTAAAGATGCAGGCCCATAATTGCTATAGTGTATAATTATAAAACTTTCATGTCTAAGAGTAGAGTTGTGAAAGTATAAGGGCTCGTAGTTTCCAATGTACCAGAAAAGCTTCAAGTTTCAAAGAGATGAGTTGATGTTCTTTTAATATTAAGAATGTGACTACATCTATGCTGCTCTCTAGAGGCTTATCTTGGATCTATATCTATGTTCACAAGCATGTCAATAGTTTACGTCATCACCTAATCACAACGATACATATGCTAGAAATGAAAGCAAAGTAAGGTTGCTCAATTGTTTATTTTTGTAGGAGTTTTGGCCATTATGATAAACTGAAGGACGTGGTGAAAAATTGAGGTTGTGACTAAAATCGTGCATTCCATTGATCTCTATCTATCTCTATTCTCTGATTACAAAATCATATAAGTGTTAGGAAATAAGACGTAGCTAAATAGATTTTTTAGTAGATTACTTAATGGAGAGAGATAGATTTCACACACAAGAGATTATAGAGTAGAGAGAGAGAGAGAGAGTACACACGATATACGTGGTTCACCCAATGTGGGCTACGTCCACGGGAAAGCAGCCACTCAATGGCTTTAGCACTTCAAAAGAAGAAGTAGTTTACAAAGGGATTAAACCCTTGATAGAGCTCCCGCCTTGCTTCACTCTCACCACCTCACACTCACCTTGTTGCATCAACTTCACACTATGAAATGTGTGTAGAATGGCCTCCTTTTATAGGCCAAAAGGGCTGCCCTCTCTTATGAGAGACAGCCATGTGTAGCCGCCCTTGTGCGAATAAGTCCAAATCGGACCCTCCAATCCGCCCATGTGTGGCTACCCTTGAGAAGACAAGTCCGCTTTTGAATTCGGCCACCGGCCATTGAATTCGGCCACCGGCCACTGGCCATTGACTTCCGACCACCGGCCACCGGCCATTGACTACCGGCCACCGGTCAACCGATCGGTTGTTTTTCGACCACTTTCCGGCCGCCATCCGGCCATAATATTCCGGCGAAAAGGAATATTCCAGCCAAACAAAAAAGTCTCAGGGGCCTCCGCCCCCGAGGCCTCTAAAGTGCCCCTGATTCTTGTCCGTGAAAATTTTGGTTTTCGGTGAGTGATTTTCCTTCACGCACGATGGCTTCTCCTCATAATGGGGGCCTTACAAATGTGCGCTTTTACCACAGAAAATTACAAGGGTAAATCAAGCTCCATACTTAACAATCTCCCACTTGGAGACTGATCTCCAAACCAAACCTGTGACTGCTTTCCATTCTGGCTTCTTATCCTTGAATGCCGATTGAAGATGAGCAAAAGCTCAACTTCTCCTTGTTGTCCACCTTTGTAAACATGTATGCAGGATTTTCACTTGTATGCACCTTTCCTAGCTTTAGCTATCCCTCTTCCAAAAGAGTGCGTATGAAGTGATATCTCACCTCAATGTGCTTTGTCCTTGAATGAAAAGCTGAGTTCTTCGCAAGATGGATAGCGCTTTGGCTATCACTGTACAAGACACAATTGTCTTGTTTGAATCCAAGCTCTTCTAAGAATCTGTGAAGCCACAGAAATTCTTTGCTTGCCTCCGTCATTGCTACATACTCTGCTTCCGTGGTAGAAAGTGAAACCACTTTCTGCAGCTTTGAAGCCCAGCTTACTGCTGTGCCTCCAACCATGAACACATAGCCAGTAGTGCCCCGTCGAGTATCTTTGTCACCTGCCATATCTGCATCAGCATACCCTTCTAGAAAAATATCAGTTCCTCCAAAATACAAAGCATTTGTTGTTGTCCCTTTTAGATACCTAAGTATCCACTTCACAGCTTGCCAATGCTCTTTACCTGGGTTGTCCATGAACCTACTCACAACTCCCACTGCATGTGCAATGTCTGGCCTTGTCCAGACCATATCATATATTAGAGAACCTACCGTTGCAGCATATGAAACTTTAGACATATAGGCTATCTCCTCTTGTTTCTTTGGACACATATCCTTCGTTAGTTTAAAATGACCAGCCAAAGGTGTAGAAACTGGTTTTACATTTTGCATTGCAAACCTTTCTAGTACCTTCTTGATGTAATCTTCTTGAGATAGCTTTATTGTCTTCTTCGTCCTGTCCCTTGATATTTTCATACCAAGTATCCTCTTTGCAGCACCTAAATCTTTCATTGAAAAAGATTTGGACAGCTCCTCTTTTAGGTCTTTGATGTCCTGCATGTTAGCACTTGCAATCAACATGTCATCAACATACAACATTAGGATGATGAATTTCCCATCTCCCAAATTCTTCGTGTAGACGCAGTGATCCGAGTTGCATCTTGTGAATCCATGATCCAACATCCATCGATCAAACTTCAAGTACCATTGTCTTGATGCTTGCTTTAAACCATACAAGCTCTTCTTTAATCTGCAAACCATTTTCTCCTTACCTTTTACTTCATACCCCTTTGGTTGAAGCATGTAGATTTCCTCCTCTAAGTTACCGTGAGGGAATGCCGTATTTACATCCATTTGCTCGAGATTTAGATCATGAGCAGCCACAAGGCTTAAGACAAGCCTAATTGAGTTCATTTTTACAACAGGAGAAAATATTTCATTGAAGTCAATACCTTTCTTTTGAGAAAAACCTTTTACCACAAGCCTAGACTTGTACCTTTTCTTCCCACCTTCTTCTTCCTTCAGCTTGTACACCCATTTGTTTTGAAGTGCCCGCTTACCTTTAGGCAACTCAACCAACTCCCATGTTTGGTTGCGATGTAGTGAGTCCATCTCCACTTGCATGCTCTTCATCCATTCTTCTTTGGATTCATGTTGCATAGCTTCTTCGTATGATTCCGGCTCTCCAGAATCTGAGATCAAGAGATGGTTGAAGGAAGGAACAAACCTTTCTGGAGGTCTACTTGCTCTTGTAGATCTTCGGGGAATAGGTTGAGGCTCCTCATTTGGTTGACGTTGTTGCACATTGTCACCGTTTGCAGTCCTTGAGTCTTCACCGTCCTCAAGCTCCATGTACTCATCACCTGTTTCTTTTGTTTGTTTTCTTTCCAAGTAATCTTTGTACATATTTTGTTCGTTAAAAATTACATCCCTACTCCTTAAGATTTTACCATCTTCAGGATTCCATAGGCGATACCCAAAGTCTCCTTCTCCATAGCCAATGAAGAAACACTTTTTGGACTTTGCATCTAGCTTTGATCTTAGGCTTCTATCTATGTGCATGAAAGCCTCACACCCAAACACTTTGAGAAATGCATAATTCACCGGTTTACCTGTCCATGCCTCTTCTGGAACTCCCCCATCCAATGCCGTTGAGGGTGACCGATTGATTAAGTACACAGACGTACTTACAGCTTCCGCCCAAAGCTCAAGCGGTAGGCCTGCATGTAGCCGCATGCTTCGTGCTCGTTCCATGATTGTTCTATTCATCCTTTCCGAAATCCCATTTTGTTGAGGTGTCCTTGGGGTTGTCCTTTGCCTCCGAATACCATTGCTAGCACAAAAGCTTTCAAAAGCTTGGCTACAATATTCGCCTCCATTGTCGGATCTGAGGCATTTAACCTTGGTACTTGTTTCATTCTCCACAAAGGCTTTCCACCTTTGAAATATGGAAAATACATCGGATTTATTCTTCATGACATAAACCCATGTTTTTCTAGTCGCATCGTCTATGAATGTTACATAGTACAATGAGCCACCAAGTGATGGTGTACTTGCAGGACCCCAAACATCAGAATGAACCAACTCAAGTTTTTTATTTTTTCTTTCATTTCTTGATTTTTGAAATTTTACCTTCTTTTGTTTACCATAAACACAATCTTCACAGAACTCTAAGTCCACTTCTTTCAAAACTGGTAGAAGCTTCTTTGTTTGAAGGATTTGCATTCCTTTGGCACTCATATGCCCAAGTCGGTAGTGCCACACCGCATTGTCAACTTCTGTAGTTGCTGCACAAGCTGAAGGTTACGTGCTAACAGTACACAAGTAAAGTGTACCGACTTTTTCTCCCTTGGCAACCACCAAAGATCCCTTTGAGATCTTCCATCGTTTGTTTCCGAATGCAATGTTGTGACCTTCATCGTCCAATTGTCCTGTAGAGATCAATTTTTTGCGAAGAGAAGGAACATGCCTAACATCTTTAAGCTTCCATTCATTTCCGTTAGCAGTTTTGACAGAAACTGTACCTTTGCCGACAATCTCACAAGCTTCATCATCTCCCAAGTATACATACCCAAAATTACCTTTGGTATTGTAGTTTTGGAAATGTTGCTTGTGTGGTGTCGCATGGAATGAAGCCCCGGAATCGACTATCCAGGAATTAGACACATTGTCTAATGAGAGAATTAGAGCATCTTGCTCTAATTTACCTGCCACATTGGCCTCCGATGTTGGCTTGTTGTCTTGAGACTCTGTCTCCTTCTTCTTTTTGGACCAGCAATCCTTCTTGACATGGCCCTTCTTGCCGCAGTTCCAACATTCAAAACTGACTTTGTGCGTGACTTGCTCCGCCTTGAGCGATCACGACCCTTTTGGTTTTTGAACCTCTCCTTAGGCCTTCCTTTTGTTTCCACTGATAGTGCAGCACTTGATGATTCTCCTGTGCTTCTCCTTCTCATTTCCTCGCTTAGGAGAACACCCACAACATCATCAAACTTAAGAGTATTTGTGCCAAAGATAGAATTACTTACAGCCATCACAAGGCTGTCCCAACTATCCGGTAGAGATGATAGATTAAGGAGAGCTCGCACTTCGTCATCGAAATTGATTTTCACTGATCGAAGTTGACTTATGTTTGTGTTAAAGTCATTTAGGTGTTCTGCAACTGAACCATTCTCTGACATCTTTAGATTGAACAAGCGCTTCATAAGAAATACCTTATTGGATGCCGATGGTTTCTCGTAGAAGTCGTCAAGTGACTTCATCAAGTCCTCCGTGGTCTTCATCTCCGAAACATTGAAGGCCACCGTTGACGCCAAGCTTAACCGGATTGTTCCCAGTGCCTTTCGATCAAGGACAATCCATGCTTCATTTGCCATTGTTGCAGGCTTCTTCGCAAGACCGCCTAGTGGCAAATAGAGGTCCTTCTGGTAGAGATAGTCTTCAATCTCCATCTTCCAATGTTGGTAGTTTTTGTCGTTGAACTTCTCAATCTTGAGCTTCCCTTCCTCCGCCATAACTCCCACTCAATTTAAGGAATCCTTTCCTTGAGATAATTTAGCTACGAGCAAACCTTGCTCTGATACCAGTTGTTAGGAAATAAGACGTAGCTAAATAGATTTTTTAGTAAATTACTTAATGCAGAGAGATAGATTTCACACACAAGAGATTATAGAGTAGAGAGAGAGAGAGAGTATACACGATATACGTGGTTCACCCAATGTGGGCTACGTCCACGGGAAAGCAGCCACTCAATGGCTTTAGCACTTCAAAAGAAGAAGTAGTTTACAAAGGGATTAAACCCTTGATAGAGCTCCCGCCTTGCTTCACTCTCACCACCTCACACTCACCTTGTTGCATCAACTTCACACTATGAAATGTGTGTAGAAATGGCCTCCTTTTATAGGCCAAAAGGGCTGCCCTCTCTTATGAGAGACAGCCATGTGTAGCCGCCCTTGTGCGAATAAGTCCAAATCGGACCCTCCAATCCGCCCATGTGTGGCCACCCTTGAGAAGACAAGTCCGCTTTTGAATTCGGCCACCGGCCACCGGCCATTGACTACCGGACACTGGCCAACCGACCGGTTGTTTTCCGACCACTTTCCGGCCGCCGTCTGGCCATAATATTCCGGCGAAAAGGAATATTCCGACCAAAAAAAAAGTATCAGGGGCCTCCGCCCCCGAGGCCTCTAAAGTTGCCCCTGATTCTTGTCCGTGAAAATTTTGGTTTCCGATGAGTGATTTTCCTTCACGCACGATGGCTTCTCCTCATAATGGGGGCCTTACAAATGTGCGCTTTTACCACAGGAAATTACAAGGGTAAATCAGGCTCCATACTTAACAATAAGAAAAAGAAGAGATTCTATTCGCATATGCCTTATGAAGCGTCCCTACCTCTACTCTACGTGGGGGGCGGGGAGAGAGAGAGAGAGAGAGAGAGAGAGAGAGAGAGAGAGAGAGAGAGGAGATTCTATTCGCCTATGCCTTATGAAACATCCCTACCTTTGCTCTACGACGAGAGAGAGAGAGAGAGAGAGAGAGAGAGAGAGAGAGAGAGAGAGAGAGATTCCTGATTGGGAGGCATAGCCTCCACATGGACTTCCTTCTCCTTCTCACTCCTCTATCTCTAAATCTCCTTAGACATCTTCTCGTCATCTCCACTAATGGGTCATTTTTTCATTTTCTTCCAGGTGGTAACCCTTCTCACAAATGGTTTATATATTACAAACGGCCCCACTTAAATAATAAGGTAAAAGGTGTACATTGCACGTCAACATTTTGAAACAAAATAAAATAAAAAAGAAGTAAAATAAAAAGACACATTAAACTTTAAAACAAAAGATTATTTTGATGCTTTCTTATTAGAAGAAAAGATAGATTTCATAAGCATAGAAAATTTATATAAGAAATAGTGAAACAATTTTTTTTTAAATCCTTAAATGTAAAACCCTTTTTCAATACCTCACACAGTGTTCGAGGAAGTCTTTTTGCCTAAGAGGCGAGTTGCCTCCTAATGCAAATGTAAACTAGAAATAGTAGTAGAATTTGCAAGATGTTTGAACTATTTTCTAGAATATTTTATCGGGCTTTTTTTCCTTTACCATCTTTTGCAACCGGCGAATCTTGATTTTCAACGGGCTCAAGGCTAAGCTCCAACACACCTTTTTGGCTTTCAAAAAGAAGCTTTAGTGTTGAGTTGGGTTAGGCATACTTTTATTGTTTTCAGTGCCATGATGGAGACTACTTTAAGCATTATTTTCATTTTAAAACATTAAATGAATCTTTCTATTTCACATTCTTACATCGCTTGACTTCAATTGCATTCTATCCTTTTAGAATGCTAAAGTGAAGCTTCACCTTGCATAATTCTAATAAATTCTATACATACTAGTAAAACAGCGCCGCCTTCGGCGGCGGCATGGCCCCTCTTCCCCTCAAACCCCTTGCTTCCACTGCCTATTTAGAGAGGGTTTTGGACCACTGACCAAACTTATGAGATACCAGGATCAGAGATGCCTTGGGCTATTTTTATTTGGAGCTGCACAGACATATTGAGAGCCTCTTGAGGAGACCAAATAGTAGGAGACACTCACAGAGGGACATCACTGATTTCTTCAGACTACATACATGGCATTCAGATGAGCACGCATCACAACAGACTTCAGAGTCCATCTATACCAGAGGTACACTGACTGACAGGTCCACTGAGCTTGGGAGATCCAAACACTCATGACTGTGAGGGTCATCGAGACATCGGTGAATGCTACATCAGAGGGTTCAGATTGTTCTGGCACGACATGGGAGATGCCTAGGCAGAGTACTCACTGAGAAGAACATTGATGAGCTTCGCCAAAGACCAATGTTGGATATCATAGGATAGGATCTTGATTCCAACATCTCAGCCTTTCATTTCATTTCATTTCATCCCATTTCATTTTGTTCCGTTTCACTTTAGCTCAGTTCAGTTTCAATTTTTCAACTTTTAGTTTTTTAGCATTTTACACAGACATTGTATCAAATTCACCATTTGTAAACTCTTTTGTCTCATAAGTCACTTTGGCCTTTTGAAGATGTAAATATATCATTTCATCTCTCTCTCTCTCTCTCGTTTCAAATGTGGACTGCATGTATGTGTGTGTGTGTGTGTGTGTGTGTGTGTGTGTGTGTGTGTGTGTGTGTGTGTGTGTGTGTGTGTGTGTGTGTGTGAGAGAGAGAGAGAGAGAGAGACTCTGTGCGCAGGTCATAGGTGTGACAGAGCCGAGCTGAGCCGTGACTGAGGCACAGAGAGAGAGAGAGAGAGAGAGAGAGAGAGAGAGAGAGAGAGAGAGAGAGAGAGCATTGAAGGAGATGTGGAGGCCAAGGGAGATCAACATTACAGATTTCAAGAGGACTTGGAGCTATGAGAGTTGGTAAAGGTGGAGCTAACACTATGAATGTTGCCGAAGGTTGGGATTATGTGAGGTGGCAATCAAGTGTTAATTCTCTATGGGTCTTCCCTTTGTCAGGCTTTCCTTTTTTCAAACAGTGCCATCGGGCATGTTCCAGGGTTAGCTCCCTTGGCGAGCACTGACAATTTTACTTCTGCCCCTCCTTAGTAGCAAGTTGAGAAGCATCGCTCATCACGGCACTTGTAAAGCAATCTATTAATTCCGGTTGTATTCTCTCTCTCAACCTCTCTCTCAAATCCAAAAAAATATATAAAGCTTGCTTGTGTGCTACTCATGGGGCTCCTCAGCTGGGGACGCTCAATGCATTCCAAGCTAGTGGCCCCACACTATTGAAACTACCAATTTCCACCAGAAACATCTACTTTAAGTTCATAGTTATCATTGCCATTGTTGCCCTTGATGCTCATGAATAATCACTTCATCGACTAAAGGATCCTATCATGAAGATTTGTCTCCCCTTGGTATTGGCAATATTGCCCCCCATCCTAATTTCTCCATGATTTGGATTTCCCACTATGTGTAATCAAGTAAAATTCTTGTGTAAACTGAAATAGCTTTCTTTTTGGGTAGCTTTAACTTTCTTAGTGGAACTAGATGATTTGTCCATCTCTTTACACATTAGTTTGTTTCCTTTATCCTACATAATTTCAACATATTCATATTATGTATATATGGACAAACAGTAGATATCACGATGCACGTATTGACCTTTTGATTTTATTTATGTACGATCACTTATTTTCTATGCCATTCATTGGACCCTTCCTCCATTTGCGTAATGTGTGCACTAAGTCTCCGATGAAAATGGTCTCCCTCCCTTTTTCATGTCAAGCCTACCAATTGCAAGCCTCATGGATCTTTCTATGACATGAGTACTCAATACACCATTAAATCTAGTGCTTGCTTGTGACTCTAAAGCTAGCATTTATTTCTAGTGCATTAGTAATTTTTCCTACTATAAACGAACTGTGCAAGAACAGCAAAACTAATGCATTAGAATACACAATAAAAAATCCTAAACCTTTACTGCATACATTACATAAACATACATTTACATATGTTATTGAGAAAAAACACAATATTCTCAATAGTAATTGATGTCACATTTCCATAACCTGTGCGTACTCACAAAGAACTCTCTCTCTCTCTCTCTCTCTCATGCATGCTCTCTCTCTCTCTCTCTCTCTCTCTCTCTCTCTCTCTCTCTCTCTCTCTCTCTCTCTCTCTCTCATGCATGCTCTCTCTCTCTCTCTCTCTCATGCATGCGCACACATATAATATCTACCTAAACATCTTCAAGAAAAAACACATGAACATCTATCAAACAAAGGAATGTATACTTACAATAACTCAACATTTTGAAAACCTTGCTTTTGGCATTTGACAGACGTTAAAATTATCTCCTTCTTCTTCCTCTTCTCTCTCTTTGTCAGGTGCAAAAAGAGCCAAATGGTGATCCTTTCAAGCTGGATTGCTTCTGCGCATGCCAATAGGAGATGAATGGTGGAGAGAGAGAGAGAGAGAGAGAGAGAGAGAGAGAGAGATGGAAGCTCCTGCGTGTGCGGCTTGTAGGTTGTGAACCAAACTTGAGAGAGAGAGAGAGAGAGAGCAAAAGAGAGATGGAAACTCCTACATCTACGGCTTGCAAACTGCTAACATAACTTGTGTGTGTGTGTGTGTGTGTGTGTGTGTGTGTGTGAGAGAGAGAGAGAGAAGAGAGAGAGAGAGAGAGAGAGAGAGAGAGCACTCAGCAGAGTAACGGATTTCTTTGGAAGTTGTTGCGCTTAGTCATTTTCCAGAGTCTGATTTGATTATTAATAGTTTTTCCACTGCCTTTCTAATCACTGTCTTTCTAAGTTTCTAATCTCGAGGCCCTAACTAGTTGCACATGTCATGTCAGAATGAAGGCGTTTGTGATAGAGGTACTCAGGTGTGGTAGGTTTGAGAGCAGTGGCCTGAAGCATCTCGGATGTGGGCTCTATGGAGCGCAATTAGTGGCATTTCTTGTGTGCAGGTTGTTGGATGCACAAGAGCTGCCATTTCTGAGCTAGACAAACTACATGGTACCAGGTCAATGGTCACAATAGAGGCGCACGTGCAGAGAGGGGTGCGAGTCTGTGCGACATCATGCATGGCAAGCTGCAGCAGCAAGACTCAAGAGCATAGGGACCTAGGTAGTCGCCCCTGGGCAGTGTGCTTAAGCATGTGTGTGTGTGTGTGTGAGAGAGAGAGAGAGAGAGAGCTCTTAACTTCTTCGACTTCAAACGCAGAAGGTCTACCTTCTATAATGATGGTGATTGTTGATAAGGCCGTTTCTTCCATGTATATATAGTCCATGGGCTTGGATATTCAGACGAGTGTATGTGACTTTGTCTTCCTTTTGACTAGGCATTGCAAGCTCTTAAGCCACAATTTATATGCCCACACCTTAGGGCTTGATCGTGCCTTTGTTGGCACCCCAAACTTTTAGCCAAGGTGGACGGCACTTCGCTTGTCTTCTCTGGGGACAATATGGTGTCTAGGCTGGTGTGGTTGTGCATAGGGGTAATCCTAGTGCAAGTGGCAATGATAGTTGCATTCGTGGGAACCTACAACATCATCATGGTTGACTCTCGAATTGTCTCACGTCGTGGATCTTGTTGATTCGGCTTTGTGGGGATTTGTTGTGTCATTGATTTTTGCCTCTTGGGATGATTTACTCTTTGGTCGGTTATGATTTGGGCCTTCATTATGTTGATGGTGGGCTTGACTGTATCTTTTGGGACCTTGGCAATGGTGGGCATGTGAGAGCAGGATGGCAACTCCCTTCACGTGGTGGCTCCCCCTTGCAGGTCCGTTCGTTTCCTTACGCTCGGCTATACTAGTAGTATGTTTATCTATGTAGGGTGGCTTCTTATAGAGACATACACCTGTAGTGGTTTATCTATGTAGGGTGGCTCCTTATAAAGACGTTTTCTTTCGTCCTCCTGCATCTATGGTTAGGTGTGAGCATGGATTTGTTGTAACATGAGTAGGGCCAAGGAATTTTTTTTCCATACCAATAGTATAATATCATGTACATCTGTTTGCTTGTAAAAACACGCTCAAAAAGCACACGTGGGTAACAATGTTTTACATAGACACTTTTTTTTGGCTTTCCTAAAGAAGCCTTAGAGTTGAGTTGGGTTACGCATACTTTCATTGTTTTGGGTGACGATTGAGACTTAAATTAAATGTTATTTCAATTTTAAAATAGTAAATGAATCTTTTTATTTCACTTTCATTTTCATATCCTGACATGTCTTGATTATTCTTGCATTCTATTGTTTTAGAATATTATAGTGAAACTTCATTTGCATCTATCTATACTATATATGAAGCCGCTTAAAAATTCAAGCAAAGAGAGGGCATCCACATGCCGTCTTCTGGAGGGCTTGCACGGACTTGCAATTGCCAGCATCACCAAAAGCTTCGCCCAATCTCGAGTCACGACCCTCGTAGCCTCGCTCTAAATTGTTGATGCCTCGAAACCTGTGTTGCCCACTTTTCCAAGTTCCAACACGTTGCAATAGGTGCCCATTTGCGCCTCTATGTGTGAGAGTTCACATTAAGGTAATGTGATGAAGGAGCAGGGCATAGCTCCGGACATGGAGTTCTTGCTATTTGGTTCACAACCATTATACTCTTGCCCTCCTCTTCACTCTGTACATTTCCCTCCTTTAGCAAAGCCCACAGTTCCTACAGTGAAACACAGAGATACGAATTCTCTCTCTCTCTCTCTCTCTCTCTCTCTCTCTCTCTCTCTCTCTCTCTCTCTCTCTCTCTCTCTCTGCGTCCCAAAGCAACACGTTTCGTGGCCACTACGGCGCATGCGAAGTAGAATATCAAGGTCATCTCGAACCTTGCTGGTATTTTCTCCCAAACTTGCATGCCTTGTTGGCACCCAAGGGCTTCTTATCAGAAAAAAAGACTACAAACATTAATTGATTCTCAACAAGAAGCAAATGACCGTCTCTGTTGATTACGAAGTGGGCTTTCGAGAGTTTCTTGATGGCATCGCCTCACATGAACTTGCTCTTAGTGCTGCAACATTATGGGACGGTGTGTGAATTTCCTATAAAGGAAGAGGTGGGCAGTCTGTGATTGTGAATTGGCTCAAGACTAGTTGTGCTTATGAAAGAATCAGAGGGCTATATTGCAAGGTTCTTCATTGGGATTTTTGTTGCTGAAGCACCATTGGGAGTTTTGAGAGTAATTTCCAATATACAACCATTTATTAATCTATCAAAGTGCAAATCATTATTTTGATATGGCTTTTGGGTGGCATTCCATATCATTAGCTTTTAGCTTTTGAAATTCTTTATGCTACATGTAGATCTTGCACACAGAAATTGTAGTTGAGCCCTTTGTTGATGTAAATTTTTTTTAATGTTGCCTGTCGTATAATCTCAATGCTAGGTCTTCTTATGTCCATTCAAAGTTGGACAGTTTCATTGTGTTTATTAGTTCGCATCGCAATTGAAACCAATATTTGAATGATCCCATTATTTTTTAGTGATAGACACTTGAAAGACAAGGTTCTCCCTTTTGCATCTGAGCACCAGTTTGGCGAGATCACTTGGAACCCTTCTCAAGAAGGGTTGTTTGTAGAGTTAATGACCAAGTTTTGGTGGAAGTTTGTGGTGATGGTGTGTTTCATTTCACTGCATTCCGGCCCTTGAAACCCATTTATTGGGCACTATTCAATCCACAAGTACGTTTTCTTTTGTGAAAATCATACTTTAAGATGGTAAGACCTCCTTTTTATAGATGCTAAGTTACCGAGGCATAAAAGTATATGGTATTTTTGCACAAAGAATTTGTTGCAAGTAAGCAACTATGAAGAGGGGATGTGCATCACTTCATGTGTGCAAACAATGGGAGGCAATGGGATGTGGCTTGAAGGAGGACAATGACTTGTGAGTTTAGTCTTGGGAGGGCTATCCAAATGGTTGATTACCAGTATCCCATGCAAACATCGTGTGTGAAGACACCAGCTAATGACAATCAAGTGTGCTCTTGGGACAATCACATGAATGGGCTCTTCTTTTTTGAGACATATGTGCATGTGCCAATTTCAAAGATCCAAGCCTTCATTCATTATGTGCAATTTCTGCGGGATTGGACGGGAACACTGAGTTTGTGCCGGATTGATTTGTATTAAGGGATTTTCCTACGCAATGTAAAGGCATTGAACACCTACATGAGGAAAAGGGAAGATGCAGTGGGGATTGGCATTGCATACTGCAAGGCAAGGGACATTGACAGTCGATATGGTAATGGAGGATGTGGTAGAGGAGGTGGAGCAGATGGTAGTGAGGAAGTATGGTGGATGATCGCATTGGGCAAAGAATTGTGTTATTCATGAATATGGCTGCTAAGTATCCAAACCTACATGCTTTCTCTCGGTGAAGAATTGGTGGGATCCAAATGTCATTTTCTTTAGTAAATGATCCAATTTGTGGTACACCCAGCATTGGTTCCACAAAAACATCGTGGTTCTTTAGAGGGGATTTGCATCTGCTCCTCTCATGCATTGTGTTGGTGGAGGGTATATAGTTGTGTGGGTGGTTGAACCAAAGCAGTAGATGATAGCAACTCAAAGGGGAAGTGCTGGTGGTGAATGCACAGGGGAAGCCAGATGAAGGTTGGTGGAGTGTGACCCTATTGTGGTTAGATTTAGATATGACATCTATGTGCTTAGGTAGAGTTGTTGCGGTGAGAGGGGCAACAAGCGGTGGTGACTAGACCAGCAACAAGGCTCACCAAAAGATTTTCTTTTGACCATGTCAAAATTTACAAGATTTGTCGGCTTTTGCACTAAAACTTTAATGGTTTGTGTAGTCTTCATTGCCTCATTTGCCAGTGAAGGTGAGTGCAGGTGTTTGTCTTCGTGTTCATGTCATTTGCATGTTTTCGTGTCTATATTCTGTTTGCAAAGTAGTTGGAAAACATTGTAGTTTATTGTTCTTTAATGGAAAAAGGAAACATGTAAGGAGGTTTTAGCATGAAGTTAGTTTCCATGTGCACACTACCAAGACAAACAATCAATGTAAGCTACAAATTGAGGGAGACTCAACCAATAGAGTGGTTTCTACCTATTTTGCTATTGACATGTTTTTGGGCATGTACATGCAAGTATGCAAGTTCAGTTTCAAGGGCGATGATAGAATCATCTAGACATTCCTAGGCATTGATTTTTTTTGTCACATATATGTGCTAAATTGGTGACGTTTTTTACAAAAGGTCAAGAGTTACCATGCACTTTCTTTCTCAATGTTTGACACAGACAAACTACTCTTCATATTTTTCAATCACTTCTCTTACATTGGTATGATTGATTCTGGTTTTTTGAGCTCGCTCTCAAGCTAAATATTTTAGACATGAATCTTTACGCCAGGTTCAGACGAGCCTGATGGCAGTGGAAAGCCTATTGTTCTACCTCTACTCTGTGCGTTCACAAGGGTTGGAGTCAATGTCCTCCTTGGAAAGGGAGATCTTAGTCTCAATCAATCAGTAACACCCTTCAGCACCTAGGCTATGCTGCCCGCATCCTAAACCAAAAAGGAGGGCGGCACAGGCTCATTTCAAGAGCGGGGGGGGGGGGGGGGGACAAAAAACTGATGGATCTAGAGATGCCCTCAACTATTTTCATCCAATCAGTAGCCACCACCTTGGACTCACACACACTACTCTCTCGAGTCATCTGAACTTGGCCTTAGGCTTTGAGGCAACAACAAAGGTGCTCTACTTTTTTTTTCTTTCAAGGCCTTTATATCTTCTATGCAAGAAATTCTAGCAATGCACCACAAGTTGTAGGTTCTATGTCTCCTATTATGAGATGGAGAACGAGGTAATCGATAAGGTAACATTGGTGGTTTTATTGTGGCTTTGAAATCACAAATAGCTTTGGATGCGCTTTCTATCTATAATTTGATTGCTCAGAATGTTTGTAGGATATGATTGATAAAGGCAAGGCCAAGAAGCATTAAGCATATGTAAAGTAAGCGCTTCTCTCTAGATGCAATCACCTATGCTTTCATCTTGAAGTCACTGCGTGTTATGCAAGAAAATTTGGGAAAATACATCCATGAGAAGATAATTAGTCAAAGGTTCTTTGGAAAATGTATGTTTAGCATTGCTTTGACTGACATATATATCAAATGTGGTGTAATTTTTGAAAGCATGTTTTGGATGGGATTTCGATTTAAATGGCGATCTGTTGGAATGCAACAATATGCCCAATAGGTTCACTGAGCTGGGCTGCCTTCTATCAATATGTAGCAAGGTTATGGCTCGAAATGCTCTCCCCTATGCTTGCATCTTCAAGGTACTGGCAGTATACAAGAAGTTGAAGAGTGCTTGAACATGCGCATGGCAAGAAAGATGCTTTGGTGCATGTCATTGTGGTGTACTTTTGAAATCTTAGATAGTTTTTGGTCAACTTTCCTTTTTGGAGATTTGATCTCTTAGAATGCTTGCGAGATAATGTCGATAATAAGGAAGAAAACGAAGCAATTTGTTGTATTTAACATTGTGGAGTGAGTGTTTTTCTTCATATAGAAAAAATTGTGTTGCATCTTGAAGTCTCACTGTGTCACACAAGAATTTGACTCAGACAATCAAATCCTTGATGCGATTATTAGTCAAAGTCCCTCCTTGGAAAATGATGTCATGCCTATTGGCCGATATGTATGTGGTTGTGGTGTAATTTTGAAAGCATTTTTTGATGAGCTTCCTGATTGAGAGGTGATATCTTAAAATGTACTTACATATGCCCAACAACAAAATCAAGAAGCTGGGATTTTTTAGGCGGTGCGTAGTGCCATATTTCTCTAGATGCTATCATGTATGCTTGCATCTTGAAGGCATGGGACATTATGTCAGCAGTTGACATGGGGAATTTTTTTATCAAGAGATTGTTAGTCAAAGCCATAGTAATAGAAATTGTTTTTTTCACACCACTTTCTTCTCTCGGGCTAGGAAATCTTCTCTCCATTTTTGGAGTGTTTCCTTTGCAATGATGGGAATAAAAACAAGGTATTACAGACATATGTTGATGAACAACAAAAAGGGCAAGGCAAGTTGCAAGAACAATCTATTGTGTAAATCTTCAAAGGGTCCAAATGTGGCAACAATTTTGAAAGAGCAGAGAGTTGCCATCATGGAGGAGCATCAGGCCTGCAAGGAGCCTAATTTCTAATGTCTTACAAAGGCCACATGGACACAAATGGGTGTTGAAGAGGTAGCTGGTACTGGTTAGAGATGGAAGCAATCATGGGCATGGTTGTGGTGGCATACAGATTTCTACAACAAAATACAAAAGGCAAGCAATGTAGGGGTGCATTATTGGGGTGCTTCACGGTCACTATTTTTCCTCCATACAATATCACGGGCCTACCCACTAACCTACACCAAGACATCAAGTGAGTCATTACGTTATTGGAGGGCACACTATGAGTAGCCAAGCTCGTATGGCAAACCTAGGCATCTCCAAGGTGGGGGTGCAAAAGCAAGTCAACACAATGGATGTAGACCTTGGTGAAGCAGGGTTAATAGGGGATAGCCATTACAAATCCTGTGGTGCATGTAGGATGAACCATCACATCACGGTAGCATGGTAGTGTGGTTATATTTGCATTGTCTGACCTAGAAGCATATATGTAATTTGCAGTAATGCATAGACATTTTTGTAAGCTACACTTGATTTTTTTCAGCAATTGTGGAGCTAGGCTTATCTCCAAATGCGTGTACCAAGGCTTGCTTTTTGAAGGAATGCATGTTGTATTAGGCAAAGCAAAGCAGTAACTTCAGTAAACAAATTCATGAAATGTTGGTCAAGGGAAACTGCAAAATGTTGTCATACTTTGATCGACACGTTGACAAGTGTCATGTACTTTGGAAAGCACACCAAGTTTTTGATGATATTTCTGTGCTAAATATCATTTATTGGACTGTGTGAACATATCTTGGACGACGCTTTCTTTTGAAGCATAAGAAGCTTCTTGATGACCTTCCTATCCAGAATTTCATCTATGTACGCCAAGTGGGGTACTTTTTGAAACCACAACAAGTTGATGGGCTTCCCGTCTTGAATTTTTTTGGCAAAAATGGGTAGGGCAAGGAGCTCTTAGATGTATTCAATGATATTAAGCCATGTCTCCAAATTTGATCATGTATGTGGCATCACAAAGAACATTGATGTTTGAAATAAATCTAGGGATTGCTAAAAACAAATGCCATGCTTTGGGAGACATGTATGCTTCGTGTGGTATTCTCACCATGGATTGAGAAAACAATTTCTAGGTTGTTTTCATTTGATGCAAAGTGCGAGACACTCTCTTAAGGTAACCATGTTTGCTTGCATGTTTACGACATGAGGAATTATGTAAGATGTTAACATGGGCAAACAAATACATGATAAAACATGAGAGAGAGAGAGAGAGAGAGAGAGAGAGAGAATTGAGAGGAGGGGGAGGGGGGTGTTATAAGGACAGAGATTATATATAAATGTATTGGAGCATTGATTGTATATTTGGTAGTACACACTAGCAACACCAAAAAAAACTTTATAATTCAACTTGCAAAGGGAGGATTGTGTTTCAAGAATAAAGGCTATTGTTTTTTACAATCTCATCATCACGCGGGTCACATACTAGTAATTCTAGTAAATCCTATGGGCACACACACACACACACACATATATATATTAATGAGTTTTTGGCTTTCTAAAAGAAACCCTTAATGTTGTGCTGGGTTAGGGAGACTTTCATTGTTTTCAGTGCATGATGGAGACTTACCTTTAATTTCACATCCTGACATGTCTTTACTTTTCTTGCATTCTATTGTTTTAGAATGCATAATTTTAGTAAATTTTACACACACAAAGGTATATGTTTTTTCTTTTTTGCATTCTATTGGTTTAGAATGCTAAAGTGAAGCTTCACCTTGTAAAATTCTAATAAATTTTATAGACACATACATATGTTAATTAGTTCTTTTTATTTCACCTTTCATTTCACAACTTCACATGGCTTTACATTTCTTGCATTTTATACCTTGGTTCCAGTTAGTGTTAACGTTCGAGAAAGTCTCTTTTATTAAGTGGCTATTGATCGAGTTTCCTCCGCACAAAGAAGAAAACTGGAAATACTAGCAAAAATCTTAAGATTTGCAAAATTTTTGGACGACTTTCTCACATATTTCATCGGTTTTTCTTCCGTTTACCATGGTTTGCAGCTAGCTAGTCTCAATTTTCAAACGGCTCAAGACTAAGCTGAGGCAATCCTTTCCCAAACACTGATACCAGTTTAATTTAATCTAACAATTTTATCTCTTTCTTATTGTTTTTGAAAGCTGTCATGACCCTTTCACTTGTTTGAACATTGACCTCACATCATGGGATCAAACTCGTATAAATATATTATTTAATATTTTGTTCTCTAAAGTCTTTTTCAAGCATGCCAAAAAACTAAATGCGAGACAGTTGTCTTGGAACGAAAATTGAAAGACAAGACCATATTAGGTATTTTGGTAAAAATCTCACATTATGGGAATCTCCAAATCGACCGAATTCATGTAATTTGGGAATTTTCCACTTAAAGTGGGAAAAATTGAGGTGTGTGGCTAGTAAATAAAGTGAAAATCTCATAGGATTGTGGTGTTGATAAACACCAAAAGTGAAGAGGATGTACAACACATGGATTTGAATAATAACTATAAATTACATAAAACAAAGGAAGATACAAAAAAGATTTTGTTTACAAATTGACTAGTATAGTCACAATAGAAGCTCCACATAATTCTACTCCACATTTGATACCATATCTGAACTTTGATCCAAGTGTGGCTGATGTGCACGAGTGAGGCCTTCTTTGGCTTTTAGAGCATGTTTTTCTGGAATCTTTATTCTAGAAAATGGTCCTTCTTTGTTGGGTCTCCAGGACCAAACAATTGCATCTATAGTTTCCCACACTTGTGGGTCCTTATAGTTGACAGCCCAATAACCCTTCCAACAATTACTGTAAGCTTGAGTATCTGTCATCCCACTTTTTCTAGCGCAAGGTGCCCAATATTGAATCAAGAGTTTTCTGTAGTTTGGTGATGTAGGCTCATTATCAATGTCAGATAAAGCCATTGCAAGCCACACTGGATAGATTTCTGTGTCACTCGGAACAAGCATAAGAAAGTCACCTTGGTGCACATCAGACATAGGGTCAAACTCTTCCCTTGGCCTATCTCGTTGAGGCCCACAAAAATGATCGTTCAACTCTTCAAGGCCTAGGAATCTTTCTGCTCCTTGTTGCAAATTCATTGTAGTGCTTTGTAGGTGAGAATATTCTTGAGTTTTTGGCCAAAACATTTCATACAAGACTCCCTCTGATATGATTGCTTTTCCAATCTCTTCAATTACCTTACTCCAATAATCTATCACGGGTCTATAATATCGCGGAATACTTGAACCATTCCCTAAATTTTTCCAAAATTTTATATAGTTCTTTAGCCCCAAAATGACTTCTTCGTGGGCCTTGACATACTCCGCCATTTGTACTAGAGGTGGATCTCCATGTGGTAACATTGGCTTGCCTTCTGTGTCTGTTTTCCAAAGGCGAATACTTCCACTCCAACTTGATACACCTACATGTGCCTTATATTGCATCATTGGTGTCTCATCCTGCATAAAGAACCTGAACTGAAGCGGTTTGGAATGTCCAACAAGTATGTCTTGTCCATCACAAAGATAGCCATCACAATATTGCTTGAAATCGGGGATCTTTGTGAGAAAAAATGGAGCTGGAGATGAAGATGAGCTGTTTCGTAATGTATCCATCAAATGTGGCAAAGTATAGGTTTGTGTAACTCTCAACTTCTCTGAAAACCTACTAAACATGGCGTCTATGTCCTCATGTGTATGCCCAACCATTAAAAATCCAAGCTGGATGGTTTTGAAAACACCCCTTGCAACAAGCATTGACAAATAGGCAAATAAGTATCGATTTTTGTTTTCCCCTGCACAATTATCCAATTGTAGCAACAAGTTCTCTGGCAATCTGCGAAATGTTGACCCCAATTCCTCTTCTGCAATTTCTGACGACTGCACAATGGGCTCTTTTCCATCACTCAAGTTATGGTAGTCCAAAGCATCCCTTGAGTTCAAAGCATGTAGTAGTGAAATATTGCTCCTTGGAAGTCCATTTGTTACTAGATCACCAAGAGGATGCTTATCTATCCTCTCGAGGTTATGTAAACAATTAGCAATTGAGCCAATTGTAAGATTTGGATCAGCTGGCCACAACCCATTCAAGACAAAGTGTCCGTAATGACCTTCTCCATGTCCATGAGTGATCATGCCAATCAATGCCACCTGCAGATTATATCCTGAATCCACACCCTTGGGAACAATGCGTAATCTAGGAATGGCAGTCTTCTTTTGATCCATCTTATCATGGATTATGCATACATATTTTTGTGGTTGAGTTTCTGAATACGTGCGCCATGCATAATATAGGCTTCTGCAACTCTTTTGTTGTGCCATGTGAACTTTCCTCTCCCTCAAGAGAAGAGCTCTCTCTTCAAGAGAAGGTTTAGCTTCTAACCTTGCCTTGATTGAGCTACAAATATTGCACTTAGAGAACTCACTCGTCTTTGTTAAAGTGACATGTGGGTACTCTTTGTTCCAAATTCTACCAAAAGAAGATTGGGATAGCTTCTTCTCATAGCCCATTTGGTCAAGTGTCGTGTTGATTTCACATAAAATATCCACTTGTTTGTATGTTGATGGAATCACCAATTGAGTCTCTCTTGAGTCATCTAGCAGTGTTCTACTTCTATGTGGCATCTTCTCAGAGTTGTTTTCCACAAACTCATTTAGTAGTGCTCTTGCTAAACTAGTATGTTGAAGTCCCCTTCTCAATGTACATGTGTTCCCATGTACATATTGGCGCACACCATTTTCAAAGTTCTCCTTGTATCGATAAAATGATGTCTTTGGTATTCCATGTAGCTCATACCATGCTCTACAACAAACAATAGAGCCATTTAGCCTGAATTGGTATCGTGACTTCTCATCTTTCTGATAACATATAGAAAGAACATCATAAACATAATTAGTGCGTGATTTTTGAGACTCTCCCCAAAATTATTGTCGTAACCTTGTCACCATATCACGATCTGCAAATTGGCAGCATTTTTGTGCACAACAATCAATGCATGATACCCTTTGAATTGATTTGTTTGAAAGGTAAAAAGTCGAAGCTGGTGCTGCTTTTGATTTTTGAGTCCTGTTCATGAAAGTGTATCGTCTCTTCCTTGACAACTGGACAACATTACTCCCATCAAGTTTTTTTCCAACATTGCCATCGTTGGATACATCCTCATATGTAGCATGCATGCCATCAACAGGAACAAAGCGTTGTAATGGGCTCCCATTCAACATTGTTGTCTGCTTGATGGGCCACTTTAGCAAAGTGATGCTACCCACTTCAACCACATCATCAATGCTTGCATTTTCTCTTTCAATACCCACACCCACACAATCAGGACCAAGTTCCTGAAAGTTGACATAATCATGTGGAAATACATATAAGATGGTCCCTTCATTCATGGTTTGCATCATTGTGTCATCTTTTAAAAGGACCCTCTGATTTCTCCAAGACTCTCGAATCATTGCTTCAAATTCTGGGCTTGTCATAGGTATTGCATCTGTAACTAGAGGATCAGAATGATCATGTTCTTCATCACCATTGTAGCTTTCGTGTGGATCAATTAAGTTACCATTTAATACAAAAGATTGCAAAAGAAGCTTTGACCATCGAACAGCACTCCATAATGAGCCTTGGAGAGATGAAGTATCCATTGTAGGAAAAGGTAGGACCACATCCTTCAAGCATTCCTCCACTAGTATGGAGACATTTCCCAGCCCTATCTTTGTACCACCACAAGTGGAATCTGGATCTGTTCTACACACACAACCAATACCAACGATTTCATTGTCAAGTATCATATGTACTTTCTCCCCAGATTCGAAGTCCATCCTGTAAGTAAAAAGATTACATTGTTAAATCCATAGTTATAGAAAAATACTCTTCAAACCAAAAATCATGCTACAACATGAAAAAGGTTTGCATAGGTTGGACAAGTGGTGAACCTTGAGACCAAATCCTCCTTGCTATATTAATGGAAGCAAGGTTGGACAAGTGGTGGACCTTGAAACCAAAGCCTCTTTGCTATATGAGAGCATAGGTTGGACAAGTGGTGGACCTAGTTGTAATACCCACTGCCACCTATCAACTACTATAGGACTATGCTTTCCAATGTCCAAGTATCCCTTGAGTCTTTCAAGGTTGAACACGTGGTGGACCTTGAAACAAAAATCCCCTTTCTATATCAGAGCATAGCTTGGACAAGTGGTGGACCTAGTTATAATGCCCAATATCCAAGGTGAAATACCTTAGGACTTTGCTACCTTGCTTGCCAATGTTTACGTAGCCCCTCATTTCTTTAATGGAAGTAAGGTTGGACAAGTGGTGGACCTTGAAACCAAAGCCTCTTTGCTATATAAGAGCATAGGTTGGACCTAGTTTTAATACCCACTGCCACCTATCAACTACTATAGGACTATGCTTTCCAATGTCCAAGTATCCCTTGAGTCTTTCAAGGTTGAACACGTGGTGGACCTTGAAACGAAAATCCCCTTTCTATATTAGAAAGGTTGAACACATGGTGGACCTTGAAACGAAAATCCCCTTTCTTTATCAGAGCATAGCTTGGACAAGTGGTGGACCTAGTTATAATGCCCAATATCCAAGGTGAAACACCTTAGGACCTTGCTACCTTGCTTGCCAATGTTTACGTAGCCCCTCATTTCTTTAATGGAAGCAAGGTTGGACAAGTGGTGGACCTTGAAAGCAAAGCCTCTTTGCTATATGAGAGCATAGGTTGGACCTAGTTGTAATACCCACTGCCACCTATCAACTACTATAGGACTATGCTTTCCAATGTCCAAGTATCCCTTGAGTCTTGCAAGGTTGAACACGTGGTGGACCTTGAAACCAAAATCCCCTTTCTATATCAGAGCATAGCTTGGACAAGTGGTGGACCTAGTTATAAAGCCCCTCCTTTCTTTAATGGAAGAAAGGTTGGAAAAGTGGTGAATCTTGAAACCCAAACCCTTTGGCTATATATAGAGGATATCTTGGACAAGTGGTGGGCTTAGTTGTAGTATCCAATGTCCAAGGTCCAAGGTGAACTATGTAAAGACCTTACTTCCAAAAACAGAGTCGTACAAGTGGTTCTCCTTGAAACCAAAACCTCCTTAGTGTATTAGAACATAGCTTGGAGAAGTGGTGGACTTAGTTGTAATGGTGAATGTCCAAAGCAAACTATTATAGGACCTTGCTTCCCAAATCAAGTTTGGACAAGTGGTGGATCTTGAAACCAAAACCCCCTTACTCTATTAGAGCATAGCTTAGATAAGTGGTGGACCTAGCTGCCATGGAAAATGTTCAATCTGAACTGCTGCAAGACCTTGCTATTAAATGTCTAAGTAGAGCTAGCTTCTTTAATGGAATCAAGGTTGGGAAAGTGGTGCATCTTGAAACCAAAAGCCCTTTATTGTATTAGAGCATAGCTTGGACAAGTGAGGGACCTAGTTTTAATGTGTGATGTCCAAAGAAAAGTATTACAAGACCTTGCTTTCCAATATTTGAATTGGTCAAGTGGTTAAAACTAAGTATAAAACTTTTACCATTTTCTTCTCGAATTGCCAAAAAGCTAGTTTTAGACACCCCTAAATGAAAATGGTTTAGGGTGGCCTTAAACAATGTTTTTTCAAAGACTTGAACAAAAGGGTTGTCGAAGAGTAATGACAATTTATTGTGGCTTGAAGTGCCTGAGTATGTGAAAACAAGCCTAGGTTTTCCACGAGGCAAAAGGTGACATAATAAGAACATTGGAAAGTTAGGATTGACCATGTGGCCTAAACTTTGGCAAGTGAAGTGGTGGCCAAGTTTTGTGGCACAGTGTGCACTTGGTCCTATATGTGTTGACCACTTGGCTAAATCTAGGACCATAAGGCCAAACCTTTGGCACCTTAAATATAGTATGGGACATAATCTAGCTATAGTAAATTAGTAGTATAACTAATATGTTAATATTTGTATTATATTTAAGTATATGCTAATATAATTTATGTTCAAAATTTCACTAATGAAGAATGTTCCCATTTAGCACTCCAGATGCGGGGTCTTAGGGCAATGCCACAATGGGGTGACAAGGCAGCGCTTCCACGTGAGGTTTGGGGGTAGCGCTCTTGATGGGGATGTGGAATATAGCGCTCTCGATGGCGAGGCTTGGGAGGTTGATTTTGGGATATTGTTCTGGGCGGGGTCCGGGGCAGCGCCTCGGGCGGGGTCAAGGGGCTAGGGGCAGCGCCCAAAGATTTTTTTTTTTTAAAGTGAATTCCTAGTATAGAGTTACGCATGTTTTTCATATTTTCAACCATGATTTCTTTAATTTTGGCCGTGTGAATTGGTTAATTTTTTATATTGCTTTTGTTTTTTTTAATCCTATGATAAAACATGGACTTGTAGCATACGTGGCATTCTAATAAACCCTATCAAGATTAGGCACACAGAGAGCGCACGAGAAACGCACACAGAGAAAGCAAGCGAGCAGCAAACACACAGAAAGCGCACACGGATCGCACACAGTTGGAGTATATGCGCGCGTAGAGGAGCAAGCTTGGCATCGTACACAACACACAGGTGGAGTGCACAGGATTGAAAGTTCGCGCACAAGATAAAGAAACAGCAGCGTACACAACGCTTTCCAGAAGGGCAGGATCGGGCAGTCTTCTCAGGAGACATTGCACACCTCACGAATAGAGAAAAAACAGGTATTTCTCTCTCTCTCACTCTCTGTCTTTCTCCATATAGAGAAGATGGTTCTCTGTAACTCTTCTTGCACACACACTCTCTCGTCAAAAGACAGAGATACATAGTTTAAAAGTATCCCCGCACACATACACATATTCCCACACATCGTCTTCCTCTCTTCCACATACATAACCACAGTGAAATCTGTTATCTTGCTGTCTCTCTCTTGAAAATACATGCACATATTCCCACACATCGTCTTCCTCACTTCCACATACATAACCACAATGAAATCTGTTATCTTGTTGTCTCTCTCTTGAAAATACGTGCACATATTCCCATACATCGTCTTCCTCTCTTCCACATACATAAACACAGTGAAATCTGTTATCTTTCTCTCTCCTCTCTCTAAAAAACAGGTATTTATCTCTCTCTCTCTCTCTCTCTATCTATCTATCTCTGTATCTTGCTATCTCTCTCTTGAAAATACATGCTCATGTATGTGTGCGTCTGTGTTATCTATGTGTATGTATGTATATTTGTGTTATTTCATTGTAATACTCATACATAATGCAGATACACAATTACACTTAATTACGATATGCACACATAGTATATATACATACATAAATATCACAAATAACTAACACATTGTAATACTAGTAAAATTGAATGGAAGACTTACTTGCGTGATCTGTTAAAGTCGATTCTTGTAGCGAGTTCTGGATGTATGCTGAGCTGATTTTCCTCTAATCCATTTGTAGATATGATTGTAACTTCTGTTTCTCAAAAATAGTAGTGTTGTTTAGTGATACACCTAATGGACATAAATGGTTTAAACTAGGACATGTAGACCAAAAATACGTGTATTTCTTTGGATGAATATATACACTTTTTGGTGACCCTTACCACAAGTGGTGGACCTTGAGACCAATGGACTATAAGGACCTCCAAACAATACCTTGTACACTCAATCCTTCTTGGTATCTAGGTTGGACAAGTGGTGGACCTTGTTCAAATTCTCTAACCACTCTCTCTAACATGGTGACATAATTTAGGTGTGATAAATTCATATCTATGCAAACTAATATCAGTTTAGGCTTGTTAATTTGAATTTGTTTGAATTTATGTACAATATAATGATTTGAGGTTTGCATATTTGAATTTAGGTGGTATAATGATATCTTTTTGTGGTAAACTTGAATTTAAAATCAATTTCGCGGGGAATATTTTAAATTTAAGTAGTAAAATTTAAATTTTTATAAAAAAGTTTGAATTTTAAAATTTGGGCGGGATAGTTTAAAATTTAGGCGGGATATTTAAGATTTGGGAGGGATATTTTAAATTTAGGCGGGAAGGTTTTGAATTTATAGCGAGATCTCCCTTACATAAGAGAGTATAGGTTGGACAAGTGGTGGACCTTCACCCTTTGGGTACTAAGGCCTTTAGCAGGCTAAAAAAGTTCCTTTGATTTCATAGCGTTTATAGGACACCCACATCATCAAATTGGGTTTTCTTTTCATAAAGAGGGCGAGATTCTTCTCTTTCAATTTCCATTCAATTGAAAATTGAAGGGTTTTTAATTTTCATAGCCTTTATATGTTCCATGAGAGGATGTTACAAAGGCATGTTGGTACAAAGGCATGACCCACATGAACTTTGGGAAAAGAGAAATTAGTAGGGGATACTTTTATATGTATGTGCATGTGTAACTTCCCTCACATTGCTATCCCTATCTACATCCCAATCTATCTCCTCTCCGTCGCCGAAGTGCGACAAATCCGCAATGTCAAACGATCTGCACCACTAGCCTTTGAAATTTCAAGGGGAAGGTGGTTGGAAGAGTCTTTTGACTATGAGGCTGGTTACACACTCCCTGCCCAAGCTTGGGCCTGCCTGGCGTGGATTCCAGGTTATGATCAGTCGGTTAGATGCACAAAAAGAGGAAGAAGAGGGACAGCCAAGCTCCCATGTCCATTGTTAGGTGGGATTGGAGCTCACGTCGCGACAGCACTCGCAACCAGGTCCAACCAATAGGTTACGCGGCAATCACTGAAACGAGCAGCTTTAATTTAATTTTTATTTTAAGCCGAGCAAGCAGGTGTGTAAAGCTCACCTGCCCATCCCAAAGTGAGGATGAGTGCTTGCTCGTTGATGTGTAACCGGGGTGAATGTGTGGCATCCATACTATATATGAAGCACTTTTTATACTCTTTATAATGCAGCTTATATTTTTTAAGGAAGGAGAGACCCTCCATGTGTCACTCACTTCTTCACTTAAGAGAAAACCTCTCTAAAATGCAAAAGGAAGAGTAAGATTGTAAGAAACAACAAGCAGCTTTTCAGCTTTTGTTAGAATGTAAAAATCAAAAGAATTAATTTTTCTTTAGTAGTAGAAAGTGCTTTAGTCATAGAAAGTCAAAGATTTTCTCCTCTACATAGAATAAATGTATTGGTTTAAATGCACATAACAAGAAGGAGATAAATTTAGTGGAGATTTTATTATTTAATGAGAGTTTAATTTTTAAAAATATATTTGGTTTTTTTCTTTTCAAGAGGTTTTTTTCAAGACCAATATTGATTAGAAAAAATTAAGAAGTTTTTATTTCTTTAAAGAGATTGAAAAAAAAAAAAGAAAACAGCTCGTGTGG
>NC_140949.1:46443895-46513895 GCF_014529385.1 Adiantum capillus-veneris | reverse complement strand
AGTAAGAGTGTGGAGTAGAGACATTGAATTCAATTGTGTTCCTATCATTGAAACCAATTCTAGAAGCCACTCCATTTTCAAAAAAATCTTTATTGTTACATTGATTTCAGACGGCTTTCATCTCTTCACACCATGCTAACTTACCTTATCTGTATAATCAACATTGGCAGCATTGCTAAACCAAGATACACCAGAAGGAGGATACTCTCTCTCTCTCTCTCTCTCTCTCTCTCTCTCTCTCTCTCTACCACAATAGAAGTAGATCACTCCTAAGTTTTTTGAACATGGGCTAGCACCTAATGAAAAGCAATGTCTATGAGAATCTCCCATGTTTAGCATCAAAGAATGCTTTGTAGAATCTTACATATATTTATGTTTGTTAGAATCTTAAAGAGGTTGTGTAATGCATTACTTATAGAAATGCAATAGAATATACATGTAGGAATAGAGTATTGATAGTGTTTCACTTCGAAGAGAAGATATCCCTACAAGAATAGAAGTGTAGGGTTAAGGAGGATAGCTTAGTGTTCCATTCATGTTAATGGCATGCTTAAAGAGGTTAGTGTAGAGCTTGCTAGAGAGAGATTGTTGCACAATACAATAGGGTATATTATAAATGATAAAGGTTACAAATATTCAGCAAAATGTGCCTCTATATAGGCTTTTACAAATAGGCAACCTTTTGACACATGAGCACAAAAGGTGGCTACCAATGCACAATACAAGTGGCTTTCTCTTTACAAAGGTTGCAAGAGGATTTTCACATGGCTTGACACATAAGGATTTTGTAGGTGGAAGAGACTGTTCACATAAGAGATGCAACAAAACCTCGCATACCAACAATCCTCCCCTATGTGGGTTTTGGTTGCATATCACTCACACAATCACAATACAAGTGGCTTTCTCTTTACAAAGGTTGCAAGAGGCTTTTCACATGGCTTGATACATAAGTCTTTTCTAGGTGTAAGAGACCGTTCACATAAGAGATGCAGCAAAACCTCGCATTCCAACAATCCTCCCCTATGTGGGTTTTGGTTGCATATCACTCACACAATCCTTCCCTCAAAACACACTAGGGTGATGCACACAATTCACAAGCCCTTGAGCACAAAGTTGCCTCCCCTAGACACAAAGGGTGTAGGAACATAAAACATCAGGGTGTAGGCACACACAAGCCTCCCCTGGCACAAATAGAGGGTATGGTACACAAGAGAGATAATGCTCACAGGGTCCAACCGCAAGAAGAAGTGGCGGCACTGAAGAGAGAGCTGGAATTGGAAAGAAAACAACGCTTAATGATAGCCGAAAGTGCGCTTAGAGCAGAGGATCAATTGCAAAGGCAAGTCTCGGACTTACAAAGTGAACAGCAACAAGGACCAGCTCATGACAGTGAAATAGAAAGTATTATTTCCAAGTCCCTAAGGGAGGAAAATGAAAATTTGCACATCAGGGTAAAAGAGTTAGAAGAGTCTGCAGCCCAAACGGAGATGGAATTTCAAACACTCCAAATCAATAATCGAACAATGGCTGCACAAATTGAAAGTCTCCAAATTGCAAGTCAACGCCAAGGGTAGGTACAGGTGCACCTGGAGCAAGCAGCCACGGATTTGGCTGGACTGGCAGAACTATATGGGGGTGATGATGACTATGAGGAAGAATCAGATGACCACGAAGCCCCAGATACGTAGACGGATCAAACTGGCTCCAAAAACAAAGAACAAGACGAAGATTCAGTCACAAAATTTGAAGATTAGAAGATGGCCGAACAAATGGAAAAGCAATCAGAGATGATGTGGTACAAGGCCATGCAACTAGAGAAGGAGATGCTACAAGGGCTCTCCAGATCAGGCAAGACAGCAGCAGAGCTACGGGAAGAATAGAATGCCCCGATGTTACCCTACGCTCTACTGAAATATGAAACTCTGACACATCAATGACAACTCTCAAAGGAAGAACAAGTGCCAGTATTTGAAGGAGAATTATAGCATCGAGAACAGTATACTTCATACAAAATGTTTGTGTACAAGATATATTTAGACGAAGGGTAGACTAGGTAATCAAACCACACAATGCAAGTGTGGATTTGGAAGGACCAAGGAGGGGTCCCAACAATCAAAAAAAGAGGCAACCTTTGTCCCCTCCCAAAAAAAACAAAAAAGGAGGCCAATTGGGCTACTACCATAGGAGCATGATCAAATTATAAAGATGGTGACCCAAGGGGCCATGTGTTGAAGTTTCACTTTGTCTCCCCCAGATTCTTTCCAGCACGCTAGAGCTCAGTGCTTCTGCTTCAATATGGCATGGATCTCTATAGCTACCTTCTCTATTAGCATAATCAACACGTTGTTGGAAAGCTTCTCTATCCTTGTCGCTTGAGAGCAATTGTTTGCATACCGTTTTCAAAGTCTCCCATGACCTCTCTGTTAGAGCCTTGACTATGTAGTTGAAATTTTGGAACCAAAATAAATTCCGCTCCATGCAAACGTGTACGCATTTGGGCCCAACATCTTCTTGTAGCCCCTGCTACTTGTGCCTTTTCTCTAGTAAATTGGTTAAATTATTTTGTTTGTCTAGTAGCTTACGACATCAATCAACATATTTTTGTAGCCCTTGCGAGGTGCCGAGCTAAGATTTGCGGGGCTGTGGGCTGAGTGGGTCTGACTCGGAGCAAGGTCAATGCAATTTAGCATGTGTAGGGCGGCTGAGGTTCTCTGTGCTTGCACTTTGAAGGCGCGCTACAGTAGATTCAGCGAGGCTATGGCATGGAGGTGAGAATTTCTCAATTACCAGGAAATAGCAGGTTGAGAGGGTCGCAGTGAGATTGCCGTGTGCAGGTTGTTGCGAGGTAGCGGTTAAGTTTGATGAGGTGTTTGCAGTAAATAAGGTCGAGCACGGTAGGACTGCAGGTAGAGCTCGGCGTTGCAAGCCAGCTACAGTGGAAGGCACGTGGATAGCGCTATGCCGCAAGGCGTGGTTGAGCAAAAGATGGCTCTAACGAAGTCGATTGACGAGTAGCCAAGTAGAAACTTAAAGTGGATTTTTTTTATTTTTTTATTTTTTTGTAAAGTGGTTCCCACCAAGGGCTTCTCCAAAAGCATTCAAGATTCTCGCTGTCTTGTAGGCTACACACACACACAATTGAGTTGTTGCAGAGAGAGAAATAACAAACTTTGCAAATTAATTGATGATGCTAGGCTCCTCTGCATGCAAAGGTGAAGGGCTCAATGGGAAAGTTGTTGATATAGGCTATCTCCAAACAAAAATCACACATCAAATGAGGGCTTCAACGAGAAGTATATGAAAGATTGAAGCATGCAAAATCACTAAAATGCAAACGTAGGTAATCTTAATTAATGATGCTCAATCAAGGAGCTTATTAGAGGAGTTTATTCATGCACTAATCATTCCCTTAGTTAGTCTCAAAATGAGGGTAATGACTCAGTGGAAGGACCACGAACATATCCCTACTAATCATGAGATAATTAAGGAATAGATTAGTGTGTGGCTAAGCTAATAAGAGGAATAAGTAGAGAGAACTGGGATCTAGTGATTAGGAAGTGCTAATCACAGTTATGGCTTTGATACCAATTGTAGGGTTAAGGAGGATAGCTTAGCGTTCCATTCATGTTAATGGCATGCTTGAAGAGGTTAGTGTAGAGCTTGCTAGAGAGAGATTGTTGCACAATACAATAGGGTATATTACAAACGATAAAGGTTACAAATATTCAGCAAAATGTGCCTATATATAGGCTTTTACAAATAGGCAGCCTTTTAACACATGAGCACAAAAGGTGGCTGCCAATGCACAATACAAGTGGCTTTCTCTTTACAAAGGTTGCAAGAGGCTTTTCACATGGTTTGACACAGAAGGCTTTTGTAGGTGGAAGAGACTATTCACATAAGAGATGCAACAAAACCTCGCATCCCAATAAGAAGCAATGTTTCTTTGGCCGTAGCAACGCGCGGGTAACATACTAATAATTTTTTCAAACACCTTAAATTTTTCAAGGAAGGAGAGACCCTCCATGTGTCACTCACTGCTTCACTTAAGAGAAAACCTCTCTAAAATGCAAAAGGGAGAGTAAGATTGTAAGAAATAACAAGTAGCTTCTCAGCTTCTTTTGTCAGAATGTAAAATCAAAAGAATTTCCTTTTCTTTAGTTATAAAAAGTGTTTTAGTAATAGAAAGTCAAAGATTTTCTACTCTACATAGAATACATATTCTATGTATTGCTTTGAATACACATTTAAAAAATGAGATAAATTTAGTGGAGATTTTATTATTTAATAAGAATTTAATTTTTAAAGACATATTTGGCTTTATCTTTTCAAGAGGTTTTTTTTCAAGACCAATACTGATATCTAAAAAAAACAAAAGTCATTGTTTCTTTAAAGAGATTTAAAGAAAAAGAAAAAAGCTCATATGGTGACGACTTAGGGTAGTTTCACTTTGAGAAAATACATGCAAATGAAGGACTAGTTATCCATGTTTTATATATATATATATATATATATATATATATTATATATATATATATATAGAGAGAGAGAGAGAGAGAGAGAGAGAGAGAGAGAGAGAGAGAGAGATTTTCCTTTTGAGCTCATAGGGCTCCTTCTCACCAAGGACACCCTTCAAATTTCCTCGGGAGGGGGGGAGGGGTCACTTAATATTTATGCAACTATCACGTGAGTATAACAGAAGGAGTTATTATTTTTTTTTCTCACATTTTCTCATACAGAAGGGTACCATAAAATGTAATTGGAAAAAAAATTACAGATTGAATTATTTGTCAAAAATTCAAAAATAAGGAGTTTAAAAATAGTCTTAAATGCACATGATATACAAAATCTATATATAGTTACCCCCCAATCAAATTTCCAAGATAATATGGGTTTGTTTTGAGTAATAGTGTATTTTCAAAAGGGTAGCTAACTTTTCTCACCCATAGAATATAAATAGAATGCCCAACAAAAATCAACCCTCATATTGGCACCCCAAATAGGAAGAGAGATTGCCCAGTTAAGTTAACGTACCTTTTACCACTTCTTGGATATTTTGTTCTTTTTAAATGTAAGAGTTAAACTCTGGGCCATGCTTAAAACTCAATATATTCTCTAAATTTTGATAGGCAAAGGTGCCTATCGAAAATCAATCCCACACATACACATAGAGAAAAAGGTTTTAGCGTCGAATGAATTATGCAGCAAGCAGAAGGGAGAAGAGGAGAAAGAGAGAATAAATGTTTAAGGGTGTAAGAACAATCTAAAAAGACGTTAAAGTTACACAACAAGTCTTTAACACTTGAATATCTATGGGAAGGAGAAGGACAAGGAGGGAGAGAGAGAGAGAGAGAGAGAGAGAGAGAGAGAGAGAGAGAGAGAGAAAAGAAGAAGAGGAAGAAAAAAAAACAAAATCCATAGGAACAATCCTAAAAGATATATATGGCAACTTGGGTGAGAATAAAGTTATTTTTGTTTCATGAATCTCTCTCTCTCTTCTCTCTCTCTCTCTCTCTCTCTCTCTCACACACACACACACACTCACACACACACACACATCTTGAACAAAGAAGAATTTAAAATGTTGTAGGAGTGATCCAATGAGATCTCAAAGATCTATTCGATGGTCTCATGTTCAAGACCTTAGAGAGAGAGAGAGAGAGAGAGAGAGAGAGAGAGAGAGACCAATCATAGCCATCTTTACTTTTCGTTATAGAGATTGAGAAAAAGGAGTTTGCTCATCCTTTTCATGCATTGACTTGAGGTCATCACTTCAACCGCAGTGCCAAATTGTCAACTACTATACCACGATGACAAGTCATGTGTGTATGCACACATGAGATCCATGCAAACTGCTTTCCATCTAATACGTGTGTGTGTGTGTGTGCACGCGTATGTGTATGCACACATGAGCTCCATGAAAACTGCTTTTCATCTAATATGTGTGTGTGTGTGTGTGTGTGTGTGTGTGTGTTTGCGCGCACGTGTGTGTGTGTGTGTGTATGTTTGTGTGTGTGTGTGTGTGTGTGTGTGTGTGTGTGTGTGTGTGTGTGTGTGTGTGTGAGAGAGAGAGAGAGAGAGAGAGAGAGAGAGAGAGAAGGTTTTGGGGGGGGGGGGGCATGAATGGAGCATAAAAGTTTTGAATGTCATAGTTATTGTATTATAACAACAATCAGAGGCTTCAAGACCTATGTGACAATTCTTCGATATTAGAACACACACACACACACACACACATATATATATGTATATGTATGAATGTATGTATACATACATACATACATATATGTATACACACACACACACATTTCACCACCTGCTTGTAATAATTTTTTAGTTCACACTTGTTGGTCCACACACACACACACACACACATTTAACCACTTGCTGGTAGCCTTTTTTAAGCATCAGATTATGGAATATTTTGCTTGTCGATACTCGAGTTCGTTTTAAGGGGACCTATTACTCTTGAAACATGGGATAGAGCCCTTAGAAAGCTGTGATGGTTACAAAGCGTAGTAAAATTACTTATTACAATCTTTTACTACCCTTAGGCGCTTGGGTTTTAACCTATTGTGTATTGTAGGCGGCTATTGTTCAACATTTCCCTAGGGGGAGCTCGATCTACTTAGGATACGATGCAAACAATTAGCCATGAGTGAGGGCGGCCGTCCTTCTTCTATTTAAACAGGTGAGGGCACATTCTGTCCCTCACTTAGCTTTGCATGTGTTTTACTTGCGTCAAGAGTAAGGACTGTGTGTTTTTTTCATCTCTATTGCACCAAGCATGCAACTTACAACTCTGCCAATGCTGCAAGTTGGTCACTAAGCTTAACATCAACAATCTCGTTACTGTCATTTTTTGATTAAATGGTAAAGCGTTGTTTCATAAAGATGCATGTAAATAGCAAATGGTGTACTCAAATAATCGAGATGACTATACTTAGCGTGGCATGATATAAGTAATTGGATCTCTTTTTGGAGGGCTTTGTTCCTCATTCTACAGCATGGTAAGAACCACTCCAGTGGTCGGCTTTTAACTAGCATTACATGATAAAAATGGTTTCCTTTGGAGCATTACTATGGTACTCTTACAGGTTTTTTTCCAAAATTAGTAATTATTTAAGTGGAGATACAATTTTTTTTAAAAAAAAGGTTTTTTCATACCCTCTATTTACGGTTTTTTCCCAATATTCAAATGTACTTAAATAGTCGGGATGGCTATACTTAGCATGGCATGATATAAGTGATTGGACCTTTGCTTGGTGGGCTGTGTTCCTCGTTCTACAGCATGGTAAGAACCAATAAAGTGGTCAGGTTTTGACTGGCATTACATGATAAAGATGGTTTCTTTTGGGAGCATTACTATGGTACTATTACGAGTTTTTTCAAAGCTGGTCATTATTTAACTAGAGGTAATTTTTTTTTAAAAAAAAGAGGTTCTTCATACCCGTTATTCACGGTTTTTTCATACCCAATATTCAATGTACTTAGATAGTCAGGATGACTATACTTAGCAGGGCATGATATAAGTGATTGAACCTTTGTTTAGTGGGGTCTGTTCCTTATCCTACAGCCTGGTAAGGACCACTACAGTGGTTGGTTGTGTCTTGCATTACATGGTAAAGGTGGTTTCTGTTGGGAACATTACTATGGTACAATTACTGGGTTTTTTTTTGTAACTGGTCATTACTTAACTGCAAGTACACCAAAAAAAATTAAAAAGGGGTTTTTCATACCTGATATTCACTGTTTTTTTTAATAGTGGCACTTAAGCGAAAATATAAATTTTTTTTGGGAGACATAATCAGTCGTACATGCTGATGAAATTAAAACCACCGTGTGGTGGGCTGTGGCAAAATATGGCACTTCTGAGGTGTAACGTTCCTTGCTGTTTAAAACAGGTATAATACATCATATGGGTTGGCTAAGTCTATATAGAAAGGCCGCAAGGCGAAGGACATAGAACCCTATTCAGGGTTAAACTTTATTTATAAATGCTAAAAAACTTGTTGATTATTCTTAAAAGAAATATCATTTATATGGATTTTGCTTTATAGCAAAGTGGATATGAAGCTTCATCAATGGAGCTTGTTCTCAAGGTAGTATGACCTTCTAAAATACCTCCCACTTTGGGTGATAAAGTAAAAACTTTGGACCAAGGCTTGAAGTTTTTTTTTAAAAGCTTGTTAAAGATGGACATGGATAACAACTGGTATAGTCCACTTGATACCTGTAAAACACATTCAAGGCTAACATATATGTTGCCTTGTTTGGATGGATGCACGTGAGGACTCTATCTTATCTTTGGAGGTTTTTTTGGCTTTAAGCAGTTGTCCTTACATGATTACACAGACAATTTTGACATGGGAAGTACTTCTAATATCTGTAATACTGAAATGAAACTTCATTCATATAAACAATGTACAAAGATGATTCTGAGACTGATTTATTTTTGTACTTATCATTCCTTCTCTCTCAATCCAACTATCTTTTGAATGTAAAAAGTTCAATTATGTCTTATTATTAATGGTAAAGCAGTTACACATACATCCTTAACATAAGGTTTTTCCATTCTATGGAAAAATTGGGACGCTCGCTTTAGAGAATAGTTTCTGATATCCATTTGAATTTATGTTTATGAATCTTATAGGCAAGAAAAAGTATTAGCAATTTAGTATCCTGAGAGAATATCCCAAATTTTCTAAGTGTTTCGAGATGTTATCGGTAACTCTTTGTAGAGAAGTATTGATTCTTGTGAACTCCTTACCGAATACTCGAGAATGAGTAGCATTCCAAGCTATGTTTTTACAAATAAGAGTGGGACAATTAGAGCTTTTATCTAGACCAACAATGAACCATATCTTTGATATTTTTTGAATCTCATATGCGAGTTGTGGTGTTAGCCAAGAGTTATCTATAGATAACCATTTCCTAGGTATTTGTGAGATTTTTTGAAAGAAGCATTCTTCCACTACTCTAGTTAAGTCCAATAGGACTGTCTTCTCCAATCGGAGAGAACTGACAAGGTCAATTAAGCAGCTAAGTAAAGTTGATAGAGCAAGATAAGGGTTTTTTGGAAAGTTAGGTATGTGGTTAAGCCCTTTAGCCAAGATTTTTCAGACTTTTGTTATTTCCAATGATGGTAAGATCACAAGTACAAACATGCATACCATATGTATCAAAGGTTTTACAAATTGTGATAAACTGATTGCAGATGCATTCAGGGACTGAGTTATGTCGAAGAAAATCATTACTGTAGACCAAATTTTTAACTGGTTTTTGATATTTCCATCCGATAAGTACATTGTCTAGTAGTTTGTGATTGCCAAAAACTAGGTCGAAGAACTCACAAAAAAGTGATTTAGGATGTACCCAATCGAGAAGGTCATTCTGAAAGAGACAGTGTATGTAAATAAAGTCCTGGCTTGGAACTTTTTGTTGAGAAACTTCCTTCCACATGGGCTCACAGCAACCTGCAGTTATATCAATAATTACATTGCAAGAAGGTTTGTATTTCTGCCTCTTCCTCTAGTATAGCTACGAGATTTTCCTTGATTAGAAGACGAGCTAGGTGTCAGAAAAGAAGTAAAAGAGTTGGGGGTAGCAATCGGAATTGGGTCTTTTCAAAGAAGGGGAATCACTTCATCAATACATGGTTTGAGTAAGCTAGTGATAATCTTTACACCTTTGTAATTGCCATAAGTGGTCAGATAGATCCCAGGTTCATCAGATTTTAGTTCCTTCATAATGTCTAACATTAGTCCTCAAAAGATGTTGAAAGCAATCTGAGCGATTACTGTCTGTTTTGCTTGGCCACCTAACCAAGAGCAAATAAGGGAGAGATGAAAGTCCATTGGTTTCTCCGAGAAGAGTAGGTCCAAATGGTTGAGAATAAACCATATGGCATGATCGAACCACATCATGATAGATTCGTATGAAGCTTTTGGGTCAAGAAACTTGCAGGCACATTAACATAGGGCCGAAAAACATTTCAAATGGATTCTATGTAGAAGTCGCGGTTGCTTTTGGCAAACTCCATGTTTCCCTTGGTTCGGATGTAGAGGCTTGTATTGAAAGGGCATTTGGAATGATCGATGAGGTTGAGGTTGAAGGGGGCTTTTATGAGTTCCCCTTTAATAAGGAACTGTCCACCTTTCAGAATTTTGAGTCTGCAGTCCTCAATGGTAGAGGATGGGAGGTTAGCAAGGTAAATCCAGGTTTCACTTAAAATAGGTGCTAAAAAAGCTTTGTTAGGTAGGACCCAGAGCTGATGGTCTACCCTAAAAGATTCAATTTCAATCTGCCAAACAGGTAGGAAAGGAAAGACTTTAGAGATTTTTGGTACCATTTCTAAAAGGTTAGAGTCATGAGGGAGCAGCGATTGCTTTGAAATTCTTTAACGGCTTCCAGAGTAGCAATATTCCTACAAAAGATGCCACTTGTTTGAGGGATAGTCGGGGTAGCTGGGGTACTTATAAAGGTAGGGTTGAGGCCGCATATTTTCTTCAAAAAGTTGGACAGATCAGCCCCAGAGGATGAGAATGAGGCAATCTCTTGTTGATATTGTAAAGAGAGTATAGGAAGCTGTGCTGTGTATTGGGAAATTAAATTAACACCTTCTTTTGAATCCTTATCCAAGGTAGCCAAAATTTTGACCCAATCATTAAAGGATAACATGTGCAAGATAGACATCTTTTTGTCTGAGGTAAGAGCTGAGTCATAAATTAGTTGAGAATCATCCAGGCTGCTAATACATCTAAGGACAAGGGATTTGGCCACAGAGAGGGGTTCGGAGGATAATTCCAAACCTTGCGAGAGAGCAAGGGTCTGCAATATACAAAAAAGTTAATGAGGATATGACTACTTAGTGTAGTAAGTAATACAACATTTGGCCTTTCTTGGTAAAAAAAGGTCTAGTTTCAGTTGCTAAGGCCTTTTTAGGAGTATGGTCTTTTAGGTAAAACTTAATCTGCTCTAGAATCCTTGTATGATTCTCCGGGTTGTGTTTTACTTTCATGAAGGCTGTCATTCTAAAGTGTCTGATATCTTGAAAGGATATATATGAACATAGAATTAGTATTGTGGTGAAAGGGCTAGTCTCCACCCAATCGTTGCATGCAGAGGCTTATTTCTAAAATTGACACCTCAAAAGTAAGATATTTACAATGCTATGCTAATAATAATTAAATCGAGCATCACAATTGCTCTGATACCACTTGTAAGGCTTGGTTATGGTGGGTAATAATTAGTTGCGTTCATAATTAAGTTAATGCGCTAATTAAAAATGACATAAACAATTCAAGTGAAAGATAATACAAAAATTTTAGATTGATAAGATCATATTTGTACAATGGTTCTCCATTTTTAGATGGAGTAATACATGCAAGCAATGGAGGTGCCAGATGCTAATGCATCCACATATGTAGTTAGGTGTAATGTGCATGAGGAGCTTTAGGACAAGTGTCTACTCCATGTGGCGTGCTAGGTGTAGGCATGTTTCCCACTAAAGTGTGAGAGTAGCACCATAAGGGGTTGTTCACATAGGTATAGGATGAAAGTAGTTTAAATCCTAACACTTCCCTACCTCTCGATGCATCTCTGTGAGCCTGCAAATTTGACTTCTGTGCGAGCTTGCACCTAAGCTTACCCACCCATTCATGGACTTGCACCTAAACAACAGTCCCCCCACATTATCTCCACTATGCATGTGTCGAGGAAGCATGCAAAAGAGAGAGAGAGAGAGAGAGAGAGAGAGAGAGAGAGAGAGAGAGAGAGAGAGAGAGAGAGAGAGAGAGAGAGAGAGAGAAGAAGAAGAAGAAGTGAAGCATAGTTCTAAGTGGGACCCACAATCTATAAACCCTTAATCATCCACTTTAGTGATAGTTTATTTAAGGGGATAATCCCACACAATCTCGACATTGACAAGGTAGCCTAATCTCGCTAGAATGGAAGCAAAAAGGGAACCTTTCATGGTCTTCATCTTCTTCCTGGAGAGACAGGTAGTTATAGTCTTCTAGAGGAGGCAATGGCATCAATGGAGAGTAAGTGTCAAGAATATCACCCTATTCTAAATACTAGGTTCGCCTCTCTCTCTCTCTCTCTCTCTCTCTCTCTCTCTCTCTCTCTCTCTCTCTCTCTCTCTCTCTACCATGGTACCGCGAGGAAATTTTTGGAGATGTGTGAAAAGCCTTCAAGTGCCGAGAGAATTTATGCATGCAGTCTTTTGTAACTACCAAAAAGTGATATGCCGTCTACATATGGGAGATGGAATTTCATAATTTTTTGCAAGCACCATTGGTCTCAAACAAAGATGCCCACTTTCCCCAACTCTCTTTGGGCTACTCATTGATGAATTGGAATGCATGGTTCTTGATTTTATGCAGCAAGAAGGCATAGAAGATGTTAAGATCGTAAATGCGGTGATCATGCTTTTTCTTTATGCCGATGATGTAGTGCTCTTGGCACATACTTTAGAATATGCACAAACACTTATGAGTGTCTTGGAATGCTTTTGCCTACATAGCGGGCTGATTGTGATGGATCCAAAACCAAAGTTCTTCTTGTAAAGACCCTGAATGACAAAAATCCATGCATTGTTTACAACAATGAGCAACTTGAAGTAGTAGATAGCTTCAAGTACCTTGGCCTTGAGGTTCCATCCAATCATAAATGGAAGGATTGGGCAATGTGTCGCTTGGAAGCCAGAAAGAGGGCTTATTATGCATTTGATAATATATGTAATGCTGGAGAGATCAAGTGTTGGGCTCTCAAAAAGTTCCTCTTTGACACGTTGGTGACATCGGTGCTTCTTTATGGAGTGGAGGTGTGGGGCGGTAGCATCACAAAGTCTACTTCGAAAGAGTTTGAGAATTTCCAAAAGCGTTTTCTCACCAACTTTCTCCAAGTCAAGACACAATCACCCTACATGCTCTCACTTCTTGAGTCAGGATCGCTTCCCATTGAGGTCTTGGGCATGCAAAGGGTTTTGGAGTAGATGCTTAAGACACAACGTATCCCTTTGTATCAACTTCCTAAAATTGCATATGAAGCAAGTAAAAAGGTCCAAAAGACATGCAAGAGCAAAATACTAAGTTTGGTGCGGATGCTTGACATCAAGAAATGGTTTGGAAGATGGGATGCATGTCACTTGGTCAAGGATGCATCGATCGACTCCAAGTTAATGAGTCCTTCTTACAACACCAATGTATCATGGCTTGGGAGAAATCTGGAGGTTCTCGCTTAAACCATTACGCCACACACATTGCTCCAAAATACAAATCTCTCTTCTTCTCCAAACAAGGTAACCGCACCCATCCCTACATCATTGAGCCCATCCTGTTGAGTGCAATCTGAACCATTGCCTCCATTCGTCTTAGCTCCCATTCTCTACGATGCGAGATAGACATTGGGACACTGGCGAGGAGTCTCATCGACTTTGCACCTTATGCCCTCGTCAAGTGCGAGAGAGTGAGTACCACACACTACTTGAGTTCTCAACTTTTTATCACATTAGGTCCTCTTTTCCCCATATATTTAACCATGAGTTCTCCCTACATAACTTCCTCTCCCAACCACGATGTGGACTCTCTATTGCGATGCTCATTTCAGTCATTTTTGAGTATCAAGAGTCACTTATGACCTCCACTCACACCATGTGACATGTTCATTTGGTCCCATAGGTCATATTTGACCTTCGAGGACACAATAGAACTCTCTCTACAAAGCCAAAAATTTAGCTTTATTCTTGGGGAATTTTGAATATATTGGGCTTCTATTTTACTATTAGTGGTGTAGAGAGAGGTGATGAATGAGGCTTAGTGGACTGATTTTAATGGGTTAAATTGGGCTTGTGATGGACAATGGGAATTCATAATGAGTTCTTAATACTTGTGTGTTTTTATTCATAGTGTGTAGGGTTAACTAGTGCATATACTCACAAGCAAGGGAAGGGGATGAAGTGCACCATGGAAGCTTAAGAGGGTTGATAAGGAGTGAGGGATGAAGGAAATTCTCTAAACGAATATACTTGTAGAACCAATTTTCATGAATTAAAACAAAAAATTTACGCTATTTTTTATTTTTATGTTCCCCTTTTTAGGCATGTCGGCTTTTGATCACTAGGTATTTTGACTATCCCCTTTACCACCAAGAGCTTGTGGCACCCTACAAGCTTACTCCTAAGCCTTAAAACCAAGATAGTGGTCTTGGTAGACCAGCCTTAAAACTAAGATATTGGTCTTGGTAGACCGTTTGCACTCAAAGACATGTTGCACCATTAATGTATCCTTGGCATAGTGCACAAAGGAGTCCTCCCTAAATCTTCATAACAAAAAAGGAGCTTTACAATCATCATAAAAAGGGAAAGGTCCAAGTGATTTATACTTGGCTATTCACCTTCCTTTTTTTCATACTCACATTTGTGAGTGGAAATGTTATATTAACCCAGCAAAGAATGTACAATCAAGCTTATGCACTACACGTCCATTGAGGGGGCAACATTTCCAAAATAGGACACTACAATTTTCATGCAAGGGATATCCTGTCAGTAATCATGTGGCACCACCTCAGCAACTAATCAAGCTCAATGGCTTGGTTCTAAAGTCTTCTCCCTCCTAAAACCAAGTCGTTCTTAAGGAAGCATACCTTCTAGGTCTTTTGCACCTATTTGCATATATTTGTGGCTAGGCCTCATGAGGAAGTGCAATTGTTTAGCAGATGTTGGGGATACTTCAAAGCTATTTTGCACCCAAAGCCAGTGTTTGTGCCAAGCTCTCTAGCAAGAATCTTACACTTAATTGGGAAAGCTCCTCTTAACACCTTCCACATAAATATCTTCATGAAGCTTGACCATTTAACTTACCAGAGGTTGTTTGAAACATAGACCACATCTCTTCTAACTAATTCACCTTCCACAATTTGATGAGCGAAGAACCAATCCACTTTTTTATATCATCTTCTTATACGTATCAACAATTTCGGGAAGTTTAAAAACTTAGTTTTCTAGCCAATGCCACAATATTTCCAATCTAGCTCCAACCCGATGGTAGGTGTTGGATTGTTGCACATAACTTCTAGCACTCTATTGATCAAAAGCCTTTTGTTAATGTTCAAATCATGTTGTATCACCAGTTGATCCTTCTTTCTATAGAAAAGGGTGTCTTCGTCCCAAAAATGCTACAGTTTGGAGATCCCTTTGTTATTCACCAACTTTGGCCAACTTCCCTCCAAAAGGAATTTATGGATTCTCCTTCAAGCTTGGAGAGCCAAGGAGACCATGGTAAGATGGAGCACATGAAGTATCTAAAGGTCTCCCTACATTTCAGTGAGCATGTTGTTTTGTTGTACTTCGTAGAATTTTGCCACTATTCACTTTCCTTCAATACTATTGTAAAAAGAAGTGTCCATAAAAAAGTTCCAATATCCTAAATAAAGCATTTCTTTTTATGCTTTCTACATATTTTTACACTATGGCTCTTTTTCTAACCCCAAAACCTTCAACACTACACCATGGCTACTTCAAATAACAACTCTTTGGGTGAGATTAACTCAAATTCCCTCACAAAAGTACCAGCCTCATTGAGTTTGGATCTACCCCCCATTGAAATATCTTATGGAGCTACTGAAGGAGCAATTAACGACTACAAAAATTTGATGTTTTAGATGTGGCTTTCAGAAGCAACTTGCTTCCGACCATTGATGAATATCAAAAAACTATTGGGATTTTCCACATAGCATTTGAGAATCAATAAGTTGTCAAAGAATGAAAAATTAGTTATCCTTCCTTTACAATGGGGAATTATGATGGCCAAAAAAGAGATAATTTTCTGTTTAACCATTATAAAGACTACATTATCACCTAATCACATGACTTTGAAGCTTATTGATGATGTAATATTCTGCCAAAAAATATCAAGGCTCCACACATGTGGGATGAATTTTGAGCTCAAGTCAAGGATTTCTTTCCACCTTCGCGGTTTAATCTCCATACTTGTTGTGCTTGGAGTAATTTTTCTTGGGTTCAATTCACCTTGTTCCCATTATAAGAAGAGATTTTGAGAATTTTGGTTAAATTTGAAAATATTTGAAGATTTTCTTGATGACATGCTTCAACATAAAAGTACAAAGATGGACTTAAAGAAGGTACCCAAGGCTTTATTTGATTATGCTTCAACATAGTCTAGATATATGCCACAATTTCTTTTGCTCATGATGTTTAGAAGAAGATTCAATCTCCTTCACACTAATTTCAAGCCACAACTTCTTCTGTTTGTCCCTTCGATTCCAAAAACAACCTTTGATGAAGAAATAATACAATCCAATCCACCTATGCGTGCTCACTTATTCTCCTCTCTCTCTCTCTCTCTCTCTCTCTCTCTCTCTCTCTCTCTCTCTCTCTCTCTCTCTCTCTCTCTCTCTCTCTCACACACACACACACACACACACACACACACACTCAAAAACATGCCAACCCTCACAAGGATCAATCCAATGGTAAAGGAGATGCAAAAAAGATAGTGCTTGCAAATTGTAGGAAATTGTAGAGTGAATCTCTATACTTTTGCCATAGTATCAAAAGTGTCACTTTTCATGTGCATCCCATGAAGTGTCTTTAAATATATCAAAAATTCTCCCATTTCACTTTCAACCAAAACTTCTCTTGGACATAAGATAGATTTCCATAATCTATCAATGCAACATATGGCTCCCCAAGAGATCACAATTTCTCTCGTGCCTAGAATTTTCTAGTTTTCCATGTTTTGTCTTGCTCCTTTCTCATCAATATGGCATCTTCTCCTTTGTCGAATCCAAGATGATCATTTTCTTCATCATACCCAAGTTTTCAACCTACTAGTAAATCAATAATCCTTGCTAAAAAAAAGGTACATATGATCTTCTCATTGAACTAGAAGTTTCATATGGCCCCCTTCACAAAACAAATAGGGTTAGTGAAACCTCATCTTCTGAAATACAAGCAATGATTCATAGAAAATGAAGCACGTTGACTCTTTGATAGGTGGTAGACTGACTCATGAATCCCATCAAGAAAAGCATCTTGCCATCCTCTAAGTGCTCTTCCTTGATGAGTTATAACAATTGGCACTCGAGGGTTTCTAGGATATACGCAGAACCTTGCAACTAAGAGAGACATTCTTAGGTTAAAGAATCATTTGCTTCAACTATCTAAGGATTATCTCGACCAACAACTTGAAGAAACCAAGGAGAACCTAAATAACTATTCTAGGGGTTTGACAAAGAGAAAGGAAGCTCAGAAACATTGAAAGCTTCAAATGAGTAGGAGGAGATTGCACAAAAGAATCAAAGTAGTGAGGTAAGATTTGTTCACTTTCTTTCTTTAAGAAGCCTATTACATTTTTTCATTGGTTCAATGTATGCTCGTAGTGATTTGCTCGTAATCATGTTTTCTCTTTGTGTTCAAGTTAGGTCCTTGCTTTAACTGTCTTGATCACACTGAAACATGGAGAGCGTATCATAATAATCTTGTGATGTGATTCCACCTCTTGTTGCTTGGAACGTGTTTGATGAGGGAAGATTCAAGAATGTTTCTACCTTTGTCAAAGAGGATTTTCAAAGGACTACATACAAGGTTGGAATTAACAAGGTTGGAATTAACAGTGTAAGTTATAGCTATCCAAGAACATGAAGAGAAAGTGGAAGCCATCCAAAGTGGCAGGATCCTTGCTTTCAAATCCATCTCTTGTTTGATGAACAAGGCATAGGATTGACGAGAGAGTCATGAAATTCTTGGAAAACCTTTTTACATTAGTCATATATATCCCCGTAGAAAGAAAAATCTCAAGCATAAATGTTTTGTGTATTGAGGACTTTGTAACGAGCAATAATCAAATTCTAGGGCATGCCATTTTTGTTGTTAAAATGGATGGAACTGAGGCTCTTAAGAATAAAAAACTTCAAAAGAGTGTTTATAACCCTGATGAACAGAGCTCTCGATACAAAAGAGTAGCCGCAATTCAAAAAGGATGTTTAAAAAATCAGTGTTTAGGCGGAGACATGAATTTGGTGGCAAAAATTGTGTATAACCCTGATGAACAAAGCTCTCAACACAAGAGAGAGACAAAATGAAAAAAAAAATCCAATTAAGTTTATACCAAATTAAAGAAGCACATTTGGTGCTTGGGTGCGAGGTGCAAGGATTTTAATATTTTGAGTTGGGTCTTCCATCACACTAGTGTATCTAAAATTATCAAGGCCCATCAAGAAAAGGAGCAGCTAGATGAGGTTTTTGGTAGATACAAGTTGGAAGGGCATTGGTGTGTGTGTGTGTGTGTGTGTGTGTGTGCACGCGCGCGCGTGCACGTGCGCGTGCGTGGAGGGGGGGAGGGTGGTATAAAGGCACTAAAGTGTTAGGACAATTTGTCAAAGGGTAACTACCAATGAGAACAATGTAAAGATCCATAGTTTCTTTCTGATATTATCTTTAAAGGTATCCATATATTTACCAAATATCCTCTTCATGGTAACAATGTGGTGATTGAGATGAATCCCAAGAGGTCTAGTGAAAATAATGTTGTTAGGAAGTCTTGTATTGGTGGGGTGAAGACAAAGATCTTTCTAGGATTGCATGGGAGGCTGGCTTGGGTTGAGTCCAATGCCCGATACATTAAATGGTCGTGTGCATAATATTATGAAGGACCATGGCGGCGGTTAGGCATCCAACGACGAGAGAGTGGTATTTCCTTGATAGCATAATAAGGAATAAGAATACAAAAGTATGGGAGATGCAATCATCTCTCACTACAATAAGATTCAGAAGGGAAAGAATGACCTCTTCAACTTCGAGGAAGAGCTCAACAAATTCAAGAATGGCATGACAAATGCCTCTTTACTTTTTGTGATCCAAATTATGGTACTTGAGAGCATTATTTGATTGAGGTGCATGTGTGTGTGAAGATGCTTTCACAAACTTTTAAGTGCACCAATGTATGTCGTATTTGGCCCAAGCATTGAGTAAGGACATCTTGATTAAGTTTTATCCTTGACTTGTTTGCTAATTATCTACTCAATTGACCTTGATCAAGTGTATATGTGTAGATTCGTGTGCATGTCTTTCTTGAATTAATGCATGTGTGTGGCCTAGTGGACAAAGAAAGCCTTCAATCCTCTCGGAGAAGCCCTCAAAATTTTCTAAGCAAGAGAAGGTATTGAATTTTTAGGCTTTTCTTCACTTAACACCCCTTGAAAGCCTACATTAAAGAGATCCTTAACTTGGCTTGTAGCATTCATCATTCCGCACTAGCCAGATGGACCACCCCTCACTAACTTCTTGATGGTCGTCATCTTGATTTGCTAACCCACATACAGCTTATCATTTGCCAGCTTATTGCCCATCATTACTCAACTGTTTCTTGCCTTGCTTGTCAGCAAGTATTACATAGAGCTATCGTGCTACCCCACTCGCCCAATCACCCATGCCACAAATTGCTACTTGAGGGCCTTGAAGACAACCACTACCAATGTTGCCTTGCCAACAGCATCCGCTACTAAAGTCCACTCTCGGTTCATGCCCCTTTGCCTATCTGCAATCTGTAGGTAGAAACTCATGCCCTACCAGCATATGCGTTGCCTCGTCAACTTGATTGGCCCACTCTCACCATCATTTGCCATTCGTTGAGCCTGCCTATGTGCTTCAACATCTACCCTTGATTGTAAAGGATTCTTGGACATACTATACTTATTTTTAATTTGGAATTCATTTTTAAGCAAGCTTTCATATACTATCACTACTTGGCTTTGTTTTTTCTAAGTTTATATTCTCATAGTCAGGCTTCAAGAGCATAAAGCATTCACGAGGTCAAGTCCACATCTTTGCCACTTGTAATGACTTAATTGAAAATATCTTTGGCATAAAGAACTTGGCTTGAGCATCATCTTCTTTGGTTCCATACAAGGCACTAAGCCCTTATTTGCACAACAGAGCATTAGATGGTATGTAACAAAGTTGATTTTTTTAGGGTATCAAAAGGGCACCCAACATTCAAGGTAGCAGAGTGACCACATATATCAAGCATTGAAGCATTCAAGCTTTGGTAATAATTGTAATGCATGCAAAATCTGACTCAATAAAGCTCCTATAGAAAAGTGTAGTCATTTTTCTATGCATGCTATACCTAGTCTCAAGATTGTAAGGGGTTATAGACATTGCCAATATATATTGGTAAGACCACCCCATGACTTAATCACCAAAATCATCATACACATAACCAAAATGTGCTTCCATGATGTATATGCACCTAACATGGATCAAACCATGTGTACCTACATGTGCACCACCATCAAAATCCTCCAGGTTCTCATAAAGAAAGGAATTTAATGCATGGGAGATGAGGCCCATAGTTCCCTAAAGAAAGTGATGACCTACATATATAAGTGTCTAGACATTTCTCTAGACCATATATTTTCGAGATAAGACCTACACTATTTTTCATGCAGTTTCTCAACTTAATCCATAGTAGACACCTTGATCAGAATCAATGCTCTATTATGTAAGCTTAAGCTTACGGAGGACATTTGATGAGGTAATCATATAGCTTACATTCACGGTGAGAATGAATGCTTAAGCATGCACCATTTATGTGCATAATCACATTTTTCTATGGAACCTATAAGCCTCACACATACTACACATTCCCTAAACACATGCTACACACTTGATAGCCACATGCTACTTGTGGTAGCTCACATGGCCCTTTCCATTTCCACTTGTGCATATCCATATAATCATTTATTGCACTTCTCCACATTGAGCCTATAAATGGTCACTATCCACAAATCTTATAATACTCTGTCCAATTCTAATCAATCAAGTCAGTTCATTTTCATTGTATTGAGTATATTATCTCTACTCAACTTATTCCTAATTGTTATGAGTCTCTTATTATGATGAATGCCTCATTGGTCTATCCACCATAGGCATTACAAATTTCCAACACTATATATATACTTGCAAGAGAGAGAGAGAGAGAGTTCAGCCCATGGCCCTTTCCATGCACATACAAGCTTCTTGTAAAGGTCACATGTATCCACTTGTCTTGCATGAACTACTTGTGTGTACACTTGCCATGGAAAGAGTGCTTGTGTATCTATACGGTAATTACTCAGCACATCCAAGTCTAACACATCAAATGTTACAGGATGCATAAGTACCAGTACCATTTGATGCATCTTGTAACATCAAATGTTACAGGATGCATAACTACCACTACCTAGGCATCAATGTCAATGTCACCACGAGACCTTAACCTTTTATTCCAAAATGTAGAGTTTGTTACAAAACATTTCACCCCATAGGAAAGAGCAGACAAAACATTGCATTGAAAGGTTAATACCTCCAAATCTAGAGAAATTAATTTCCCAAAAAAGTTCAACTTGTGAGCCATAGTAAAAAAATTAAGAGGTGTTTTACCCAAGTTTCATGCTAAATCTTTGATCGTCCCCTAAAAAATTTAGGAGTTTCACGATTTCATTGGTTTACACCCTTGTTGAAACATGTTTCATAGTTGACACATCAAACTCAATGTAATTCATCAAATGCACTAAATAGTCAAAGATGCAATGATTTAGACATACCACCTCTCAAGATTAATTAAACAAAAGACATTTTCTTGACTAATATTTGAAGACTCTACACTTTTCATATGCATACATAGAGCATACATCTACACGGATATTTCCCATTGAACTTAAGGATCCTTCATATGTTGCATTAGGAAAGAAATGGACTCATTTTCGGGCCTTTTAGCTCTAGTGAGAGAATCCTCCTTAGCCAATAGGAAGAAGGCTAACGTTACGTTGAAAAAACCTTTTTTCTCATTTTGAAAATGTCTATGAAAACCATTTTGGTGAAATGTCACTATCATCAGAAAAGTAAGGCGCTTGATAATGACATTTTGCACAAGCGTCGAACACCTTTTTATGACCCGCTATTGCTATCCTATAAAGTGAAGTACTTGTACTTGTGCATCTCGCACAAGTATCAATCACCTTTTTATAAAGTACTTGCAATTTAAATTTGAATAGATCATACTTGATAGTGATTGATATGTACTACTTAAGACTATGAAGGAGTCAGAACCAAGCAAATAGAGGCCCTTGAGGGGTCTCTGGGACCTCTATTCGCTTGGTTTTGACCTCATGAGGCCCTAGGCTTAAAAATGTTGTATCTTGAGCTAGAGACGTCAGATTTCAGCATTTTAAAGAGCTATCCTAAGGTTTTTGGACGTTCCGAATGCATTCGCGGTATTATTTTTGTATTTTGAAAACAACTCTTATGTGTTTTCTCTCATCGCACATCACATCACTCATTAAGATTCACAGACATGGATTTTTGTGTACACTTAAGTTGGGCTCTCGAAAAGCATTTTGTATGAACATGCATTTAAGTGATTGAGCAAACTTTTACGTATGTACTATGAGAAATAGAATTCCAAAAAAAACCTTTGCATTTTTCATAATTACCTCTCTATATGCTGAGTTGGCGTTCCTTACGGGGCCCAAAATTGAGTCCAAGTTTCTCCTAATGCTTTCACCACAAACTTCTTGGTCATAGAATCTGAACCAAAAGAGCTCTTGTATCTCCACCTTTCTTGGCTGAGAATAACCTTTGATTTATTTTGCACTCATGACCCATATCAATCAACACGTTCTTGGTGCATCAACTTTTGGTTTTCACCTTTGACACACTCATATCCATGAAAGTACAAAAACCAAGTGATGGAAACCAATTTGCATGTAACCTTTGCAATTTCTACTTGTGTTGGCTCCTTGAGTACGAGACTAAAGTTATCCTCTTAAGTCTTTGGCCCTTAGCTCTATATGGATAATCTTTGTCTTTGTTGTTAGTGGACTTCCATAGGCTATACCATGCCTATCATCCATGTGCTTTGTGGATCCTAAGAATAAGGGATTCTTTATGTGGTCCTTTGTCTGCTTCTTCATACTCCTCCTCATGACGTTTGTTGATATCCTCGGAGTTCTCCATAGCTATTGAAGTTCTTATTTGACAAGGGGATTTCTCCATGCCTTGTGAAGGGTAGACAAGGTTCCTTTTTTCTTTATAAACCAAAGTGTGGTTGTAGAGGACATGGTGTACAAAGAACTGAAGTAAAATAGCAGTTTCATCTAAAATAAAGGGGATAAAATTAGCAATTTCAAGTGCAGATGAATCAAGAACGGCATTAATAGCTCATAAGAAACAAAGCACACAATCAAGAAAAAGAAAACACACATACACAAAACTTAGAGCTCGATCCCAATTGTCTTAAATCGTTTGGTTAGGAAAGTGGCCATGTAGACGTACCCAACTTTAAAGAGTGATAATAAGGCTTGAGCTTAATGAGTCTACTCCTAAAGAGTTATGAATCAGTTTAGTGCTTAATGAGAGAGAGCACTAAATCTAGCATAGGGATCTAACATGTGTAATTAGGAAATGCTAATTACGTGTTAGCTATGGTACTGCATGAAATGACTATGGGTAGTGCCTATGGTGGATAGACCAATGAGGCATTCATCACATAATAAAAGACAAATCTTTGTCTTGATGACTTTGCAAAGAGAAATAATAATATTGTGTGATTGTTAGCATTTTCATGTGAATGGATATGCCATTTTTGTCATTAAGCGAGATGAAACTAAGGTTGTTAAAAGTAAAAACATTTAAAGAACGTTTATAACCTTGATGAACAATTCAAGAGAGGGGCCACAACAAGGGAAAAAGGATCTAAAAGTGTCTAGGTAAAGAAGCACATTTGGTGCAAAAGTGTGTATAATCCTAATGGGCAAAGTTCTCAACACAAGAGAGAGGCGGCAAGTCAAATATAAATCCAAATCATTTCATGTTAACAGAGGAGCACCTTTAGTGGCGGGTGCTTTTGAGGTTGATTGGGATGATTTTAATGTTTTAAACTGGGTCTTCTATCACACCAGTTTACCTGAAATTATCAAGTTCCCACAACAAAAAGAGGATCCGGATGTTAAGAGTTTTGGTAGGTATAAGGCCCGTCATTGCACATGGGAGGAGATCAGAAAGCACTAAAGTGCACCATGTGTCAAAGGGTACCACTGTCAAAGTCCCTTATATCTATTACATGGGTGCAACAAAGGAGTGTGATCTTCCTAATTGGAATAAGGCAATTGACTAAAAATCCCCACAAGAAAATTGGATATTCCCATGAGAAATGTTCACATATTTTATTAGAGGCTCCTCTATATGGTGACAATGTGGTGATTGAGACAAACCCCAAGAGGTTGACTGCTGAAATGATGTTGTTAAGATGGATTCTATTGGTGGGGTGAAGGACTTTTCTAGTATTCAATAGGAGATTATGAAGGGGTGAATCTAAATATCAATACAACTAATGGAAGGCCTGCATAGCGCTATGAATGACCATAGACTTAATGGCACAATAAACAATAAGAAGGCAAATGTGTAGGAAACTTTAGATGCAATCATCTCTTACTCTAGTAAGACTCACTAGGGAAAGAAAGACCTTTCCAACTTCAAAAAAGAGCTCAAGAAATTGAATAATTGTATGAAAAATGTCCATATCCTTGAGCACTTCATACACCACATGGTGAGAGCTATTATTGTCATTCTTGATTCATTTGTGCATGAAATTGCTCATTTGCTCAACTTTTTTTACATGAATTTGTTAATTTACTTCACTTCTTTATGCAACATGTCCTCTACAACCACTTTTTGGTTTATAAAGAAAACCTTAAGCTTGTCTATATGGTCTACAAGATGCATGGACAAATCCAACTATCAAGTGAGAACTTTTACGGCTATGGAGAACTCTAAGGATATCAACTACCATCAAGAGGAACGGTATAACGAAGAAGATGAAGGAGACAAAGATAAAGGATCCAAAAAGCTCATGGACAATAGACATGCTATATCTTATGGAAACTCACTCACAATAAGGACAAAGATAATTCCTATAGAGTTGATGCAAAGGATTACTTTGGGCATGTCTGCAAGAAGCAAAGTCAAGCAAGAATTGCATAGGTTACATGCAAAGTGGTTTCCATCAATCGGTTTTCATGCACTCATGGATGCGAGTGTGTCAAAGGTGCAATTGAAGGTAGAATGCACCAAGAACCTGTTGAAGGCTAATGCGGGTTATGATTGCAAAAAAATCAAAGGTTGTTCTCAACCAAGAAAGGTGGAGATACAAGAACTCTGTTTGGTCAGATTATTTAGACCAAGAAGTTTGTAGTGAAAGCAACATATGAAGGATCTTGAAGTCCAACATGGAATGTTGAAGAAGTATCTATGTAGATGTATACTCTACGTAGCATGCATACAACAAGTGTAGAGTCTTCAAATATGAGTCATGGCACAATCATTTTTTATTGAGCTTGAAAGGTGGAATGTTTGCATCATTCCAAATCTTACTATTCTGTGCATTCAATACATGGCATTAAGTTTGATGAGTCAACCTTTGATGTGAAGACGTGCAATTCGTGCATCCAATACATCCCATTGGATATGATGAGATAGATGTGGTTTCGATGACTAACTAGTGGGTAACTATTCCATTCTTTGCATCTAATTGAGTTTAACGCGACAGGTTGGACTAGGATATGGTATTGCATCTATGACTGCTTGTGGTTTGAATGCAAAATGTATATTTTATTCCTAGCAAGGGTCACAATATAACTATAGACAAAGATAGTTGTAACATTTGTGCATGATGTGCATGTTGGCTAATTCAATGCAATGCATATTTTATGGGGTGTGCATCATAATGTGTATTGTTTGGATCGCATGCCAATGTCCATGAATGCCCATTGGTGATATCTAGTCAACCATTGCTCGCTCATATAAGTGCTTTTCAAAGTTAGACCAATCATTTTAAGGGGAGGGCATGCCACAATTGATGACTAAGAAAACTTAGGTTAATGAGCTTAAGCAGCTTGGTGATGTGGCAAGGGTCTTTAAGTGAAGCACAAGGTAGGAGATGCTTCCAGACATGGCAAATGGTTGCTTAAATGGCAAAGAGCCTGCTGACATAGACAAAAGCTGGCTAACTCAACCAAGAAACCCCTAAAAGAGGCAAATATGTGCATGGAAAGGATCAAGGGGCGGGTGCATTCTAACAAGGGACTCAATTGGAGAAGGCATAAGCAACCAAGTGGCCAACTATCAACGGAGCCAACTATCAAATGGTAGCCACATCTATACAAACAACAAGCCAAGTGTTTGTAGGAAAAAATGGAGGTGCCATCTCTCCATAACAACTCCTTTGTACTTACATTAACTCTTGACATAATTCAAGGAAAATGGTCACTTAATAGGACATAAAAGTGTCCCATTACCAACCTAGTGTTAAGTAAGTGTGCCAAGTGGCACACTTAGCAATGCAAAGTGACTCTCTCACACCCTCCTTCAACCTCTAGCGCCCACCCCCTCTTCTGGCTGGCTATAACAAAACACCCTCTCCCCCTCAGAGGAGGCTAGCAATGCACCTACCCCCACCAAAGTGAGCGTGCTCTACACACCAGAGCTCTCTATTGAAGCTTGAGAATCATCCCTTGTGGTGTATGTGGAGTCCTTGAGCTCCCATCACCAAGAAGAAGGTTTCTCTTGGTCATAGGCGGTGGTGGGAAAAGATTCATCGCGAAAAGTAGCAGGAAACTGTCTTTATCTCCCACGTAGCTACTGTAAATTCTCTGCTTTGAGCCCCTAATCAAGGTGATTAGGTTTGTTTTCAGCGGAGCAATCATAGAATTTCACTCCTCTCTACTTATCCTATGCCTACACAAGTTTTGGTGACATTTCATCGCGAAGAAGGATTCCATTCAGTGTAGGAGTGCGCACAAGTAAGAATTTCAGGTTATGTGCAGAAAATTACAGCAAGCATGTTTGTGAGCATTTTGCTTGTTTCTCCCTTGAGTCCGATGCATGAGTGACATAGGGGAAGATAGACTCTCCATTGTGAGAGCTTCCGATGAGCTTTTTGGAGGATAGACTCTCGTGATGAGAGCTTCCAACAAAGCTTACAGAAGAGGGGAAATCCTCTTAGCGGAAAGAGAGTCACTGAAACGCTCTCTCAGTGAGAAGTCAGAAAACAGAATCAAAGAAAGAAATAGAGGACGGGCGTTGCCCCATTCCTGTGCTTGTGAAGATTCTCCCTTAATAAGAAAGATGATCTCTTTATGGGGGGGACCATCCCATCTTCTGGTCCCCAATCAAGTGTCAAGTTTACTCTCTTTCTCTCCAATTCTCTTGAGTATTTGAAGTGCTTTTAAAAGTCAGTTTACGCTTCCACATTATTTTGTGATAGTGGTATCAGAGCAAGGTCATCTCTCTCTTTCTTAAGAGATTGACGACTCTTGGCAAAATACAAAAATGATGGGGCCTATGGGATAGAGTTTGCTCTCCTCCAGTAGCAAGTGGCGGAGTTGCAAAAGGCTCTCTCTCATCCAGAAGTGAAGAAGATTCTCCATACCCTTGAGAAAGGGAAGGAGAAAGTGCCGATGCGGACGGGAGAAATCCTGCCGAACCCAAAGATGCAAGCACCAAAGAAAGATCCTTTAGTTGGAACTTCTCGCATGCACGAAAGTCAGAAGAAGGCTTCAGAACATCATGTGCGGTTTAGTCCAAAGGTTCAAGAACATGCCTCCTGATTCTCCTCAGTTCTCTCTCATGAAGGATCTGGATGACATTGTCTCTCCAGAGGACATGTTTCTAGAAGATCCACTGCAGCAGGAAGTGCAGTCGAAGGATAGAGCTCCTGGCTACAAGTCGAAAGGCAAGAAGAAGGAGCATCATAAGAAGAAGCACCATAAGCAGAATTCATTCAAGTCAAGTGACAAAGATGTGAAATTCGAGACCTGTAATGGATGGCGGGACAACGACAAAGCTTTAGCTTTCATCCGCCAGTTTGAAGTTGCATTTGCTGAAGGGAACTTCAAGGAAAGGTCCAAGCTTCGCCATGTCAGTATGTATCTAAAGGGCATAGCCAACACTTGGTGGCCATCTCTGATCCTTGAAAAACGCAAGCCTCAAGATTGGACTGCCTTCAAGAAGGAGTTTTATGCTCAATTCCTTCCTCCCGATTATGAAGAAGAAATAAAGAAAGAATGGAATCGACTTTCTCAGTTAGGGAACAAAACTGTTCCACAATATGTGGACAAGTTTTGGGACGTTCTCTTCAAAGTTACCCCATACAAGAAAATTGAAGACTCGGAGAAGATGCGGAAGTTTGAAGCAGGGTTGCATGAAGCCTTGCAAAAGGCTATGAAGCTTTACCCTCGAGGCAACTTGCAGATACTCATGGAATCAGCTCGCATAGCTGATGGTATACATGAGAAGAGAATTCCCAAGAAGATGGAGCAAAGCACCTATCACACAAAGCAGAAGGCTCTCCATGAACAAGCTACTTCTTCTCAAAAGAAGAAAAGAACTGCCTCATATGCAGAAGCAAAGCCAAATCAGCCCAAGAAAGGAAAGTATCTCTCTCCTGCAGAGTTGAGAACTTATATCAGTGAACGGAGATGCTTCAAGTGTGGGCAAGCCGGACATATAAAGAGTGATTGCCCCACCAAAACACCGCAACCCCCTTCTTCCAGTGCAGTAACAGATGTACAAGGGAATACAACTAAGGATGGGAAAGAAAGGTCTCTTCTTAAAGCTTGGGGTACCATTAACAACCAGCAGGCGCTTATCCTGTTTGATACAAGTAATACAAATAACTTCATCTCTACGAAGTTATCCGAAGATCTCTATTTTTTTTTATCGTTTTGGAGTTTCTATTCAAGCATCCTCTGCCTTCAAAGGACAAAACTCCAGTTCTACTCCGATCATAGGAAATCTGAATTTGAAGGGTGATAACTACAAAGATTAGGAGTCTTTCTTACTAGCTTCACTTGAAGGATGTGATGTCATCTTGGGAATGCCTTGGCACTACAAGATGCATCCCATTCTTGATTATGTTCAGAAAACGTTATCGTTTGATCACTAAGAATGGAAATGATGCAATCTAGACTATAGTAGATAGATTCAGTAAGCAAGCCCATTTTCTTCCAGTTAAGAAGACAATAAAAGCTGACCACATGGCTAGAATCTTTTTAGCTCAGATTTTTAAGCATCATGGCTTGCCCAAAACTATTGTCAACGATAGAGATCCTCGTATGACTAATTTGTTTTGGCAAGCACTATTCGAAAATTTGGAGACTAAGCTTGATTTTCCATGAACTTATCATTTGCAAACAGATGGTCAAAGCGAAATCGCTAACGCTACTGTTTTAAACCTTCTAAGTGCTATGTTTTGGAAAGACAGTCCAAACGGGAACAATATTTACCATTACTTGAGTTTGCGTATAATAATACAATACATTCTTCAACTGGTAAAGCTCCCTTCGAAATTATTTATGCGAAGCCATTCTTACTTCCTATCATGGTTACCAAAGAAAACATTTTTGCCGCAGACAAATTTGTGCGCGATATCAATACCGCTTACAACCAAGTAAAACAAGCGATTCTTCGTACTCAAGCGCAACAAAAGACAAAAGCAGACAAACACAGAATAAATGCCCTTCTTGAGAAAGGACAGCATGTCCTACTTAAGTTTGAGAAAGCTAAATTGAAATGCACGTCGGAAAAGGGAAGGTTGTTAAACTTTCCCATAGATTTTATGGCCCTTTGAAGATTACAGATAAAGTCAATGAGGTGACTTTCGAATTGGATTTTCCTTCTCATTGACATATCCATAATGCTTTTCATGTCAGTCTCCTTCGACCTTATGTTGGTTCTTCTCTGGTGGCGTACAAGAAGACCCTCCAGAAATTGAAGACACGGAGGAAATTCTTCAGCCAAAACAAATAATACACCATTCGGAACGACAACTAAAGTCTGGGAGACTGCATCAAATTATTTTTTCAAGTTTAAGAATTACACCCTTTTAGATGCAAAATGGATGATTGAGTCCGATCTCAAGGACTACCCAGACATCTTGCACAGTTATGTTGACGCTCTACAATTGAGGTCACCTGTTTAGAACCAAGAGGGATGTAACAAGAGAGATGTAACAATGTCAGACTTTGAAAATAATTAATTTATTTACGAGAAAATAGTTATGTAATTAGTTGTATATACATTAGAATAGAACCAATAGTCTAACCTCTAAACACAATTTGTGTGTGTGCGGATGCGCGTGTTTAGGCTCATATTGCCATCTACCTGTATGTGTTCCTCATTGTAAGTGCACATGTCCGATACAATATGCTTACGACTCTTGGTGCATCGTGTGTGTGTGTGTGTGTGTGTGTGTGTGTGTGTGAGAGAGAGAGAGAGAGAACCAAAGAAGATAAATTGGCCTTCTATTTACTATGCGAGATTACTGAAAAGGCAAATGATCCCAACAAGACAATCCAACACTCTGTTGCAACCAAATATATATTCAAGGAAACACGTCGAATGAAGAAGAAAAAGCAGACTGTCCACATAACCAGGTATAGAATTTTGGGCATTGCAGTATGACTGGGATTCATCATCAGACACACATGTATAAAATGTTCCATTTCCAAACAATAAGCTCTCACAGGAACCGTGGATCTGGTAAAAAGTATGTCTTATACCTCAAAAAGATCTACATGATTGATGTTCAACAAGTGTGGATTCATCATCAGACACGCATGAATAATGTTCCAAACAGTAAGCTCTGGTAGAAACTATGGCTTTACCTATTAAAAAAAAAAAAAATAGTGACTACAGTAAGATATCAGTAGGTCCTCAATCATTCTTGTTGAAAAGAAAATGCATAGTTGCTCTCAATTTCAGCTCCCTGTCCTGCTCCAATGCTCTTTCACAGTCTCTGTTTCAGCTCTACAACACTCATTTTCAGCTCCACTGCTCTTCATACCAGTTGGTTCTGTTAAATAACACAAATTAATCAGCTCACGAGAAGAAATTAAAAACAGAAAATAACTCCGTACATCTTTGAAGGTTTCAAGAAGAGAACCTCAGAATGGCTTGTAACTTCTGCAATTTCCTCTCCTTCAACAATACGTTGTTGATCATCAAGTTGTTGCTACCCCACAATAGGGAAGATGATGTCTCCAATTGCTAGGTCCCGCATGCATCTCACCCTTCTATAAAACCTTTCTCCTTGGTATAATCCTAGGTGGAAATCATGATTAATACAAAATTCCAACTTATACTCTTGATCACCTAGGATAACTTCTGATGACACAATCCTATCATTTGTCAATCTCTTTGTTCTTTAGTCTCTTCAATAAACTCTTCTCCACATGGGTCTTCAAAACCATTTCTCACAATTTCCTCTTTGATATCATTTCATACTCGTGAAGCCCCTGTCCCTCCAATAGAAAAGTACCACTGAACTCCAAAGTCTTGGTTTGCCCAGCCGCCACTCCCATTGGCTCCCCTTCTTGCATACCGATGCCCAAGTCCTCTAGGGAATTCACTGAGCCTAACCCTGGTCTATATGTTGCTTTATATGAAAGAAGATCTGCAGAATGCATCCTCCTCTGACACATGTCAATGACAAAAAAAATTGTACCCTTCACCACATCCACTTCATTCGTGACTGCTTTTTCTTTGCTAGAAGATGGTTCGTGTGTTTCACATTTCCCATTAGTTGAAAAGAAACCACACCTGGATGGCCTGCCCCTCCTCCAACACTCATACCTAGCTCACTACCCTCCGTGCTTCCAACTTGGTGCTTCTTTGCAACAATCATGGAGCTCACTCATGACTTCTGGGATGTCAACAAACTTGTTGCCGTTGGCGAGCAGCACTTCAAACATGTATTCAACTCATCATGCTCATACCCCTCTTCATTGCCTTGCACAACCTGATGTCTCTTTTTCTGTGGGTTGGCCTTTGGGAGAAAAATATATCTGGAGTTGTTTATATCCCAAGGTCGCAAATGCTTAATGAGATTTGTGATGAAGTGGTTGGGGCTACTGAAGGAGACAAGTCTGAACACGCGAAAAGTAGCAGATCTCTTTATTGTGAAGAAGAGGTATCTAAAATAGAAAAAGTTTCTTCTTATGTTGGTCCTCTCCATCAGATACCTCCAATTCAGGAGATGCTTTGCTTGAAAGCAAGCATGACAAACTTGGAGGTTCATACTCGGGTAAATGTCATGTCGGACACTTCTCTTTTTGCTCGTTTTATGCATCTACTCCGAATTTTTATTATTTCATATGCTTAGGTGGCTTGGAAATAATCATCATGGCTGGAGAGGAGCCAGGGATGGGAGTAAAGAACGATGATTTGCACTTTGCAAAATTGTCGGAGCACTGGTGCTCTCTTTCAACCAAGATGAGGTTGATTTTCAATGTGCACAAGCAGCCAAGAGCTTTGTCTACAGTTGATGCTAAGTGATGGAGGTAGATCTTGCAAGTGTGTATGAATTACCAAAGTCTTTGATGGCATTTCATACACACTTGCAAGATCTACCTCCATCACCTTAGCATCAACTGTAGACAAAGCTCCTGGCTGCCTGTGCACATTGAAAATCAACCTCATCTGGTTGAAAGAGAGCACCAGTGCTCCGACAATTTTGCAAAGTGCAAATCATCGTTCTTTACTCCCATCCCTGGCTCCTCTCCAGCCATGATGATTATTTCCAAGCCACCTAAGCATATGAAGTAATAAAAATTCGGAGTAGATGCATAAAACGAGCAAAAAGAGAAGTGTCCGGCATGACATTTACCCGAGTATGAACCTCCAAGTTTGTCATGCTTGCTTTCAAGCAAAGCATCTCCTGAATTGGAAGTATCTGATGGAGAGGGACCAACATAAGAAGAAACTTTTTCTGTTTTAGAAATTTTTTCTCCACCATAAAGAGATCTGCTACTTTTCGCGTGTTCGGACTTGTCTCCTTCAGTAGCCCCAACCACTTCATCACAAATCTCATTAAGCATTTGCGACCTTGGGATATAAACAGCTCCAGATATATTTTTCTCCTAAAGGTCAACCCACAGAGAAAGAGACATCACACGAATCTGACCTATTAATACCTCTCCTTGCAACCTAAGATTCACCCTCGAATACGGAATTCCCACTATCAAAATCTCAGCCATCTCATGTGTATCCTCAAACATAAGCTCTACTACATCTTCTAGCTTTCTCCACACCTTAACTCTGGGTTCTGTTGATATACATTGAGGCCTTCTTTGTTGATTTATATAAGCCATATCAGAACTCACGTAATTCCGGAATCACACTCAGCAAGAACAAGGCCTACAAAGAGTTCAAAAATTTCAGTCATATACACATACACATGCATCTCAACATCATTACCAAGCATCAATCTCTCTCTCTCTCTCTCTCTCTCTCTCTCTCTCTCTCTCTCTCTCTCTCTCTCCATTCTAGGAGCATGCCCCAGAATAGTTGGTATGATGAGGAGTGCAGAGAGATGAGAGCCCAGCTTCAGAAGGATCTTCTCTTAAGAGTCATCACTTACAAACAGTCTCTAATTGCTTCTCGGCGCCTTGTGCGACGGAAGAAACGTGCTTTACTTGGCCCAGATGGAGCGAGACTTGTATCAGTTGTTCTTGAGTAGAGACTCGGGAGAGGCATGGTGATTCTTTCATGAGCACTCCCCTCCCCCAGTGATTACTTCTCCTGATGTGTGGGGCCAATATGCAACATCGTTATATACGGTTCCTGGACAGGACCCCCTTCCAGATCCTACAGAGCCATGCCCACCTACCAGCACGCAGTTGAGTAATTGGGCAAAGGATGAGGGTGTACGGGCAAAGGGCCAGGCCGGTTTTAGGAGGGGTTTCTCCACTCTTACTGGTATATGGATCATTTCCCAACTCGGAAGTACTCCACCCTCAAGGAAAGAGTCGGAAATCTAAACCTCCGGCCATATACCACATGCCAGAAATTCCAAGCTGCTACAAGAAGTCCAAAGAATGGGACAACCAAGGCTATTGAAGAATAAACTGTCTGAGGACGAAGAACCAAAGAACTCTACCAACCATCTTATACAATGATGAATTGCAACCTATATCTGAAGAAATTGCATGAAACCGAGAGTGAACTGCTACTAATCCTCATCAATCTGGAACACCACCTGAGAGAAAATCACCTCACTCTCAGAGTGAATCGGGAATAAGCATCCAACAGAAAGAAACGCACATCAATACTGATTGCAACCGAAACGGCAAGATCAAGAGACCTTGCACCCAAGCTCTGCAAAAGAAGAACATGGTGCTATAGAAAGCAACCAAATAGATTGTCAATCCTATCCGTTGTACATGGAACCACAGGAACTGTAAGAAAGTAATGTGCACAAACTGACTTCCAAGCTAGCTCCACATCCCCCTCTCAAGGGAGAACACCCGAACCATGGATAACTGCCATAGCTCTCCTACAGTCTCTACCTATGTAATTGGATCACCCAAGATAAGTGTATCCAAAAGAAAAATAATATACATGTGGAACCTGGAACCAAATCCCAGAGAACCAAGAAGACCATTGGTGCAGCCAAAGCTAGGAGATGGTCTATGCGAGGCAAAGGCAGCAGTCGATTGCAGTGCAGAAGGCTAGGGCAGGTGCCAAGGCCCTGGGCAGCCAAAGGGTAGCAGGAATGTATAAAAAAGCGGCTTTTGAGGCAAAAGGTGCTGCGGGGTGGTCCAAATGGGATGGCAGGTGAAGGTATCCGAAATGCCAAGTCAGTGTCCTAGAATGTAGTGTTCAGTGTGCTCTAGAAGCCGGTCCAGACAGGTCAATCAAATGGAGCACCGGTGCTCAAAATATTGCAGTTTAAAGGAAGAGTGTGTAGCAGATCCCCGATGGACAGGGCAACTGGGGACAAGTGGCCCGAGCTGATGTCAGTGTATACATGTGTAGTGCTCGAGTTACGGAGCACGCCTGTCTTTTCGGAATGCGAATCGGAGCTTTGGATAGCAAGTTAAGATCGGTTGAATTTTTTCCGGGGACTGGGTCTCAGCTCATTTGCTCGCATTGGAGAATGCGCCATCTGGTATCTTTTTGGTCTCGCCAAAGTTCCCGGTGATAGGGTGCATCATATGGAGCTAGCACGAATCGATGGTTCATCAAACGGACACTCTGTCAACTAGATGCGGCAGGACGAAGTCGGAAGGTGATGCCGAGAGAAGAATTGGCAGATGTTTTTCATCATTTTTGCGGCCTCGAATAGCACACTCGAAGGGATCCGAAGGCGGCAAGGTTTTTAGGGGCCAGGAACGGCACGACAAAGATTCGGCACGGCTCGGCGGCACGAAGTTCCGACCCGCAGGCAATAAAGGGGAGCCTGGGGAAGAGGGCCAAAAAAAGAGGGTTTTTTATATATTTTTTGAAAGGTTTTATGAATCTTAAGGGTGCATTGAACCAGTCCCAATTTGCCCTACCTACTTTTGTTGGGAAAAACGCCAAGGAAGGGGATTTCCTGGCGATGGGAAAAACGCTATGCTGATGGGAGGGTGCTTGAGGGTTTCCTGCTGAGAGAGAGGGAGTTCTTGTTGCCTGGGGCCTGTTATGCTCCTTGCTCATCTGCCCAAGAGTGCTAACTTGGGTTTGCTTATATATTTTCTTGCCCAATTTGCCCTACCTACTTTTGTTGGGAAGTCACTTAAATTAATAAGTGAAAAATGTCAAAAATAGGGAAAATAGGATAAAGTCACTGGAAAAATACCCAAACTGACTCTGATGGAATCTGATGTAAATGCTTATGCTTATGCGGTGTGCAACCAGAGGATATGCATCTACACTAAGTGACTGGGCATGCACGGTCTACGAATAGACTCACAAAAGTGCCAGATCACCTCTAATCTAGACTGACTGGACTGACGGGAACCCTGTTATGGTGTAGCTTGTCCACGGACACATAGGGTTGGATATGTCACGTGACATCCCCTCCTTTTTAAAGTGAGGTACTGGTACCGAGCTGCATGGCTTCCTTGTAGTCTGCCAACAACTCTGGATAATCCTTGAAGAACTCTTCGTCTACCCACACCGCTTCATGGGTTCCTCGATCTTTGAACTTCAAAAAATATTGTCGTACTTGTTTCTTTGAACCATGGTGAAACCGATGCAACAAGACTTGCTCCGGCTCCATGACTTCAACTTCATCGATGATCTCCAGTTCTTCTTCTTCCGAAACGTCCTTTGGAGGTGTTCCCTGAAACACTTTCAACCAAGAAACATGGAAAACGTTGTGCATTGACCATGAGTTAGGTAACTGCAATTTCATTGAAACCTCATTAATCTTTTTGATAACTGGAAATGGACCATACATACGAAAAGACAACTTAGGACATTTCTTTCCAACTTGCTTAAGACGTTGTTTCATGATTCTTAGATATACCCAATCTCCTTTCTTGATTAAGACCTCCTGACGATGCTTGTTAGCCTGTCGAGAATAAGACTCATGAGCCTTGCTTAGCCGAAGCTTCACACTCTCAGAAATCTCATCTAATGACTGACTCTCAGCATTGGCATCAGGCATTTGACTGCCCGATCTAGTCAAAAGTGACTGGAACAGACGGCCAAAAGCTGCCTCATACGGAGTTCGACCAATAGCAGAAGAAAAGGAATCATTTAGAATAGCATGAACAAATGGGAGATAGAGCTCCCACTGAGACTGTTGATCATGAACATAAGATTTTAACACATCAAAAGCCAATTGATTGTAAATTTTTGTTTGACCATCTGACTGTGGATGAAAAGCCGATGAAAAATTCAACTTTGTGCCAAAAAGAGTGCGCGCCAAAAGTTGGACGTGAACTTAACATCCCTATCTGAAACAATGGACTTTTGCAAACCACAGAGGGGGTACCAATGCTTAATGAACAGTCGTGCTACATCTTGTGCCATGACTGTAACCTTACAAGGAATCAACATGCAAAATTTGCTGAGACGATCAACAATTGTTAAACATTGAGTGTTCCTTGAATGCAAACTTGGTGGTAAGTTAGTCACAAAATCCATAGAGATATCCTGAAAAGGTCCCTGGGGAATAGGCAGCGGAGGCAAGAGGCCTTGCTGCTTACCCCGAGGAGCTTTTACTTTTTGACATTTAGTGCACTGTGTGACATAACGAAACACATCTTTTCGCATTTTAGGCCAATAGAAAAATCGTTCAATCTTTTCCAATGTGGTGTTCATTCCCCTGTGCCCACCCGTGAGAGAATCATGTGCATCATGCAATATGGTTAATCTGCATACTGATTGTTCATGCTGTCAAAAGACTCACCCTGTATAGAAAATGTGGTTCTTGACTCAAGAGCCAAAATCTGTCCTTTGCGACTCAACGTATCTGCAACAAGGTTAGCTTTTCCAAGCACATACTCAATCAAACCTCCAAATTGCTCAAAAAATTGTGACCACCGCGCTTGGCGATCACTCCAATGTACACTAGGCATAGACTGGAGCCACTTGAGGGCTTGATGATCTGTGCGCACTATAAACTCTCTACCATACAGAAAATGCTTCCAATGCTTAAGAGAGTGAATGACAGACAAAAGTTCTTTATCATAAACTGAATAATTCTTTTCCGCACTATTGAGCTTCCGGCTAAGGAAAGCTACTGGGCGACCATACTGCTGGAGCACAGCGCCTATGGCGACATTGCTCGCATCCGTCCATACCTCAAAGGGATCATCCCAAGAAGCAAGGATAAGACACGGAGCTTCTGTCACCGCAACCTTGAGAGCTGCGAAAGCCTCAATGATTGCCGCGGGCAAGTCTATGCGCCGACGGCGAGTCTTTACCCCTTTCAAAACATCAGTCATAGGTGCAGCAATGCGTACAAAATTCTCTATGTGCGAACTATATGCTTGACATAAACCAAGAAAAGAACGCACATCATATGCAGTTTTGGATAAATCCCAATTACGAACCTGTTCCACCTTCGCGGGATCTATCTTGACGCCTTCTGCAGAAATGATATAACCCAAATAAGTGACTTCAGTAAGAAAAAATTCAGACTTCTTAGCTGCAATGTACAACTGACACTCATCTAAACGAGTTAGTACCCTTTCAACATCTCTTTCATGTTGTTCCCACGATGCAGAAAAAATGAGAATATCATCTAAAAAGATGAACACACATACACCGACCATATCGCTGAAACGACATACCATGAGACGATTGAACGTATCCACGGCACCTGTCAATACAAAAGGCATAACAATGTACTCCCATTGCCCTCGCTCAGTGGGAAAGGCGGTCTTGAAAATGTCGCCTTTGAATACCTGTACCTGATGGTATCCACTTTTGAGATCGACCTTGCTGAAAACCTTTGCCCCATTGAGCCTATCAAGGATATACTCAATGCAAGGCATCGGAAACTTGTTCTTGACGGTCATCTTGTTTAATGCCCTGTAATCAACACACAAACAAGATGAACCATCCTTCTTGCGAACAAACAAAATAGGGGCAGCAAAAGGACTTACACTAAGACGTATGAATCCTCTAGCCACCAACTCCGTGAGTTGTCGCTCTAACTCTTCCTCCTGTGACTTGTTCAAACGGTAGGGAGCCTTACTGACAGGCTGCGCTCCCTCCATAAGCTCAATACGCTGGTTCCCCGACCGCTCGGGTGGGAGACGAGGTGGAAGATCATCCTGCAAAAAGAGATGTTTAAACTTAGAAAACAACTCTGAATACTTAGCTGGAGCCTAAATGCTCTAGGAAACTGGAGCAGCATAGATGAATGCTGCTTGTGCTCCTCGTCACGCTTCACCTGCACATGAGAGATGAGAGGCAAAGAATGCAAGCCCTCCTCAGCACGAATGATGAGGGGGCAATTAGATTTGGCATGTAAAATGACAATGTTAGCCTCAAAATCAATGAGAGCGTTGAGTTCACAAAACCATTCAATGCCCAAAATCATATCACATCCTGAGAGAGGAGACACAAGAAATTTCCGACGAAAAGAAGCTTTTTTGAACGGTAAACATCACATCAAGGCACTCCTTCATGATGAGAGAGTCCATACCAAGAGCGAAGCCAGAAACCTCGAGAGGAGATTTTTGACTAACCTCTAGGCGGGCTCTCTCAACAAGAGGGGGACTAATCACATCATGCATACTGCCTGGATCAAACAATATGATAAAACGCTGCCCCTTTACATGACCATAACACTTCAAGAGAGACTCATCAATGTGTGTGTCAGAGTCGGAAGAAGATGTAGGTTGTGTTGTGACAGTGCTTGTGGTAGCTGTGGGTGCCTTTGGTTCTTTAGGTGGGACTGTCTTAGGACAAGCCTTCTTAATATGCCCCTTGACGTGACATTGAGAACATCTACCTTCTTTAGCATAAATCACTTGTTCTTCAGCCGTGATGTATCCTCCTACAATTCCTTGTGAAGATTTTTCATCAGGGGTTAGCTTAGGTTTTGCATGTGCTTTAGCTTTACCCTTAGATTTCTTTTTCGAGGAATTAGAGGAAGAAGGGCTAGAAGAATTACTATTCTTACCATTCTTACCGTTCTTACCATTCTGTGTGTTCTGAGAATTCTGAGAGGTCCCTTGAGAAGACTTGTTCTCCTTAGGCTTTCCCTTGTTGTGCTTCATCTCTTGGGAGAGAGCGATCGCTACCACCTTGTTGAGATCCGCGGGGTCAAAGACTTCGACATCAAACTTGATGTATTCGTCTAACCCAAAGAGAAAAGCCTCTTTGCGCTCATCATCCGATTTGCGTAATTGAGTGCCTAGCTGCAAAACACGGTTAGAAAAAGACATGACTGGCATACCATGTTGCTTGAGATTGCACCAATCCTCTTTCAATCGTGCGAGGTACTGAGATGGCATAAACCGCGCCTTGAGCTTGTCTTGGAAATCAGCCCAACTAAAAGAGAGGGACGTGAATTCGTCGGCTTCCTCTAGGTGCGAGGCTAGCTGTGTCTCTTGCCATGCGTGGTACCAATTGATGGCATCACCGGCAAGGTACATAACTTCCGTCAAAACTTTGCTATTTCCTGTTTTCTTAGTTGTCGCAAAATAAGCATTAAATTGATGCAACCAAGAATGAATCACCGTAGCATCCATCTTACCATCATACTTACTGAAAGTCAACTTTCCGGTGACTGGGTTGTTGGACTCCACATCGTGGCTTGCACCACTTGAGAAACTTCCACGATCTTTGGGTGGTTTGGTCTTCGAGGCTAGCACTTGGCAAAGCAATTCTTGAGTGCGTAGCTCCCTTTGAGCTTCAGGCTCGGCCTCCCTTTCTGCTTTTCGTTCATTTCGTTCATCGCGCTCGCGTTCGAAAGCAAGGCGATTGGTTTCTTGTTGTGCCAACGCAACTCGATTCGCTTCTAAAGTAAGGCGAGTCGCTTCTTGTTGTAGTGAGTTTCTTTCAATTCGTTCCATCGTAATGCGAGTCGCTTCTTGTTGTGCCAACATCATGTCCATCATTGACTTGACTCTCATCTCCATAGGAGTTAGGACAACTCGTGGTGTAGATGGCGAAGGGGGAGGGTTGGAAAAATCTCCTGGTGGGGAGAATCCTTCGTCGCCTCTCTCATGCTCATCACCTGTATGCGAAGTATCCATTCCGCTTCGGGTGACGACCATGCACTAGGATCTTTGGTTCTTAAGTTCACGAGGAACTTGGTTCTTGAGGGTCTTGAGGTTCTTGAGGTTCTTGAGGTTTTCTTTGGCTTGCAAATCGCGTTGGAGAAGCATCTTCTCTTCACCCGAGTTCTACTCTTTTCCGCGGACGCACCCCTTGGCGGCCTTGCGCTCACACCAAGGTTGCTTTTTCCAACCTCATGTCGATTGGCCAGCCGCTAACTGCATGGTCCGCTCTCAATGAGTGAAAAGAGACATAAGGGGAGGTTGGACAAGCCCTTCTTTCTTGGGATTCCTGTCACTCTTCAACAAAACACGATTAGGAATCGACACGCCCAAGTAAACTTGGGTTCGTGCGACCGCAACAAGCAAAAAACTTCTTGTGGTTCTTTCCTTGAGTAATACAGAACACTGCCAAAGCTCTGATACCAATGTAAGGTGCAACGGAATGAATGTTGTATTTTCTCAAGATGAGTGATCCATATTTGCTCAAGGTTCCTTTTAGTTCTTATGGAAGGGAGAGCCTTCCGTTCTTTATGGAGAGTGCTATGATCACGAACAAAGTGAGTGGGTATTGTGCGTGCAAGTGTATGAGACTGAGAGAAAGAGAGAAGAAAGATACGACACCAAAGACGTTGTAAAACCCTCCTCCAAAGGCCCCACTCTCATCGGTGAGAGTGGTCTACTTATGATTGCACAAAGGTGTACAATGATGATGCATGGGCTAATGCAATTCGTGACTATGACGATGACGACAATGATGACTTTAGGGCTGAATTCGGTGCTCTTCTATCTGCTGTCCACAAAGGGATAATGGCTGAGAATCTGGGACCACCTTGGGGTGTTAAAAACTCTGTTTTAGTCGCTGTTTTTGTGGCTGAAAATCCCTGGTTTGTCACGGGTATTAGGGCTGATAAAAACGCTGATAAGAGCAGGTCTATGGCTGCGTTTTACTGCTGCAAATCGATGGCTGAAAACACTGACGGTATGCTGCGACAGAAGCTGAAAAACGCTGCCAAAACGCTGGATTAAGGCTACGTTTTACTGCTGAAAACGCTGAGGTTCCTGTGGCATGTGAGGCTGATCTGCTAACGCTAGATGCAAGGGTTAATCGCGATCAAGCAAGGCTTGGAAAAACGCCAAGGAAGGGGAGTTCCTGGCGATGGGAAAAACGCTATGCTGATGGGAGGGTGCTTGAGGGTTTCCTGCCGAGAGAGAGGGAGTACCTGTTGCCTGGGGCCTGTTGTGCTCCTTGCTCATCTGCCCAAGAGTGCTAACTTGGGTTTGCTTATATATTTTCTTACCCAATTTGCCCTACCTACTTTTGTTGGGAAGTCACTTAAATTAATAAGTGGAAAATGTCAAAAATAGGGAAAATAGGATAAAGTCACTGGAAAAATCCCCAAACTGACTCTGATGGAATCTGATGTAAATGCTTATGCTTATGCGGTGTGCAACCAGAGGATATGCATCTACACTAAGTGACTGGGCATGCACGGTCTACAAATAGACTCACAAAAGTGCCAGATCACTTCTAATCTAGACTGACTGGACTGACGGGAACCTTGTTATGGTGTAGCTTGTCCACGGACACATAGGGTTGGATGTGTCACGTGACGAGAGGGATAGCGGAATTTGGAGCCACTTGGGACTAGCAGACAAGTGGACCAGCTTGGAGATCTTGCGGCTTGGGATTAGTGCTGTCACAAACTGTTGACGTGTCAAGCCACTGAAGAATGGAGCCAACTTGCAGAACCCGGATGAGGCGCCTAAACCCTAAGAGAAGCAGCAACAAAAGAAGTTTTATCGACTTACAAAGCCCTGCCGAGAGGCTTGTTTTTAAAGAAGAGTTCCCACCAACTTATGGAACCCCCTCTGATGGGGCCCAAGTGACATAAAGGCTAAAAAAATAAAGCAAGCCCACGCACACACACGGGGAGAGCTGATGATGTGGTAGATTTGTACGGATTTTCAAATTCTGCATTGACATGCTGACGTGGCAGATGAGTACGAATTTTTGCAATTTGCGTTGGCTGTGCTGACGTGGCACCTATACAAATTTTTGCAAAAGGCACTGGAAGCTTTTTGTTAGACTTACACCACTCTGCTGCTTCACAGGTCTAGGGCATGCATGTACGGCTAGTGTGCCTCCAGGCTGGCCACCCTCTACATATGCATATAGGCTGCATCATTGTCCGACCGTCCACCTTGTCCAAGCGCCCTCATCCTTTTTCCTTGTTGGGTCATGGGGATTTTTCCTAGCATTGCCCTACCTCCCCTTGGGCACCTATATATGGAGACACGGGAGGTACCACTTCCATCATCTGATCGTTGTGTATTGGGTCTTCTGCTCATGGTAGTCATGGGGGTCTGATCGCCACCTCTTCCTACATCTCCAATGTTTGTGTTCTATCTCTCTCTCTCTCTCTCCCTCCTCTCACGCTTCTGCATACGTGCACTCACATGGTATCAGAGCACAGGCTCTTCATGGTATGCGCATCATCTTCAGCATGACATTCTTCTCCCAAGGGCTAGATCAGCCAGCAGTTCTGCAATTGGAGCCAAATCTGGCAGCGTTTTGCATCAGCCAGGCAAGCAATGGAATTTGGAGCTTTTCATCGCGGAGATTCATCCTCTACCTGCGTTTTTGCATCCCAACATGGGGATCATCCTCCAGGCACCCAGCGCTGGCCTCTACAAGCTTTTTTCGCGTCGGGAAACCCCCTGCCTCCGCCTGTGTTTTCAGCAGCACCTGCGTTTTTGTGGGGGGGCTGCGTTTTTTTTGGACAGCATGCCCTTACGTTTTTAGTCTGGGGCAGCAGTGTTTTCAGGTTGAGAGGGAGAGCGCTATGTCCCACCCACCTTGGATCGTGCCTTCCAACCCCGGGCTCAGCATCCAGTGCTTTGCCGGCGACAAATCCTCTTTGGATGATCAGAATTCAGCCATCATCCCCAACTGTTTTTTCTCTGTTTTCAGCCCACCCGGGGTTGTTACTTTGAGTCCCCACCCTCCCCAGACCGTCTGCATGGAACCTGCCATGAGCGTACGAGCACGTTGAAAATCACTGGACAGCAGCATTTTCAACACCTCGCAGTTGCATTTTTGGGTGCACAGCAGCCTCTTGGCTTGTGTTTTTCACAGAGGATGAAGTTACCTCCTCCCAAGACACCATCCGGTGGTGGTCCATGCGGTCTCTTAGTGACTGCTGCAGTACACGGTATCTTTGACATGAGCTTGATCATCTACCGGTGTACGATCCTTGGGAGATCCATTCATTCTAGCAATCATTCGGCGGTTGCGCACTCCAAAGGGGGTGGTGACTTGTGGTTTGCTATGGACACACCTATGCACTCATCAGAGGAGTTCACATGAGATATGGCCATGCTCATGGCATTGGGATTCCCACATTCCCAGAGGAGACACCACCCTCTTGGGCGGACAGACACTTACCGCTTGACCTCGACACATTAGTTCACTTGCTTACATAGGAGAATCTACATGGACTTAGGGAGAGGATCTTGTATCTCTTCTTCGACAGGTTTATTGCTTGGATTTACGGACTGGAGTGGGACTTCAATGCTTTGGACCCTCCTGGAGAGTTTACCCGCGAGATGCGGGAGATTAGGCATCCCGCGACTACATCTGGAGTCACGCAGAGCTTAGCTTGGATGGTAGTGCAATTGCTCTTGTACACTCCTGATCATTTAGATTACTACCTTTAAAGTTATTTACACTCACCTTGGTAACCTTACAGCAGACTTATTCCCCGACCTGGGCAGCAGGCCACTCCCAGCTCATTCACATTGAGAGCCACATTGAGTTGCGGTTTGGTGGCGTTGTTGGCTTTCCCATCATCTTGGATTACCTACCTACTGACAAGACACCATCCGGTGGTGAACCGTGCGGTTTATCCATGACTATTGCAGCTTACGATAGCTTCTACAATGCAGACTGTTTAGTCTGGCTTTCCTTGACTCGGAGGACGTTACAACGCAGATTGTTGCATCTGGTCTTCCTGGAGTTTTACACAGCTTAGCCACCTAGCCACCTTGGGTTGTAGGTTCTGATTGGAAAATCAAGCCTTCAATAAGGGGTAAACAGTAGCCTCAAATTTTTGGCTCAGAAAATTACACACGTCAGTGCAAGCACAGGAATGAGATGGGGTCCTTAAAATCGTGATCCTAAGGCTTAGAATTATTTATAAAGGCCTTAAGATAAGTCATTATAATTATTCATGCCGAGCCAAATGGGCGGACAAGTGCGAACAGGTAATGCCAAAGCAGTGCCGATGCGGCATTGCGTCAAGGAGCAACTAACATTTTCATAAGTAGCATTCATGTGTGCAATTGTGAATTAAATTGCATATTTCCTTAATAGCCTAGGAACTTTTAAAGTTAAAAGTTGATTGGTTTTAAAGTTATAAAGTAAGTGTGCCAAGTGCCACACTCACCCATGCAAAGTGACTCTCTCACTCTCACCTTCCCTCATCCTCTTAGCACTCTCTCTCTAGCTGGCTACATGAGAGCAGTCTCTCCCCCTCTTCTCAAGTTGGTAGTGCACACCCCCCCCCCCCTCCCCAATGTGCACGTTGGAGCCCTCCATTGAAGCTTGAGAGCAGCCCCTTGCGACATATGTGGAAGCCTCGGGCTCCCATTGTCTAGAATAAGGGCTCTCACAATCATAGCCACCTTTAGGAGAAAATTCGTCGCGAGAAGTTGCAAGGCACTCTCTCCCTAGAGTGCGGTGGCTATAAATTCTCTGTTTTCAGCCCCTAACCACCTCGATTAGGGCTGTTTTCAGCAAAGCACTCATAGAATTTCACTCCTCTCAACCTATCCTACGTCTACGCAAGGTTTGGTGCGATTCCATCCCGAAGGTATCCATTTTGGCGTAGGAGTGCACACAGGTAAGAATTTCAGGTTATGTGCAGAAAATTACAGCAAGCATATGTGCATGCATTTTGCTTGTTTCTCTCTTGAGTTCAATGCATGAATGATTGCGCATGAAGGGCAACACTTAGCGGAAGATAGGCTCTCCGTAGTGAGAGCTTCCGACAAGCTGTTTGGAAGATAGTCTCTTGGTGAGAGCTTCCAACAAGACTTGCAAGAGAGGGGAAGTCCTCTTAGCAGAAGGAGAGTGGAAACATGCTCTCAGTCAGTAGTCAAAACAAAACAAAGAAGAATAAAGGATGGGTGATGCCCTATTCTTGTGCTTGTAAAGAATCTCTCTTAGTAAAAAAGAACTTTTCTTTATTGGGGGGATCAGCCCATCTTTTGGTCCCCAATGATGTGTCAAGCTTCTCTCTCTCGCGCGGAATTCTCTCGAGTATATGAATTACATTTTGAAAGTTAATTTACGCTTCCGTATTTTTTGTGACACACTACCACCCTTACTTCATCGCGCATCAAGCACGTCTTCACCACTTTGTCTTACAGGGCATAAGCCATAAAGACCCAAGATATGGAGTTCATGGATTCAGCAAAATACTTGCAGTTTCTCCTTGACGGGCATCCTCAGCAGAATCTTCCAATGTTGCAAAGTTTTCAACAGTTTTTGAATTATACGTTACCCCCTCTGATGCCCCAAGTGGTACCTCCTCCTCCAGCACCAGAAAGTACAAGAGCTTCCAACCAAAAACCTTCCAAGCTGTCTGTTCCATTGGAAGAGCCTTCAGGAATATTGTGCAACCATGTAACCCTGATCCAGTGCAACTGCCTTTGACACCATTGTTGCCCCCACCACCATCGCCACCATGCTACAATGGTTGGAGCCCTTATGGATACCTTTATTATCCGTATCTGAGATACGCGTCTAACCAACCAAAATATTTCAAGGATGGCAGTACGACAGTCCAATTTTTCACTTTTTCCGGGGTGAAAGATCGAAAGAAAGCATTGCAGTTCCTACAACAACCAGAAACCTTCCAAGTTGTTTGTTCCTTCGGCGGAGCCTTCAAGAATATTGTGCAACCATGTGACCATGATCCAGTGCAAATGCCTTTGCCACCATTGTTGCCCCCTGTTACCATATACATGTGGTAGTGATGTGTGTGAACACACTAGGACCGCCGGGGCATTTTTTCCCTCTTTAAGAGGTTTTTTCCCCCGAGCATTGTATATATGCCCATCACTCTAGGGCTATCTATCTTTCCATTGCACACTAAGTAACACACTCTCTATTGTGTGCCTTGAGCTTCCTTCATCTTCTCCAAGCTGTGTGCGTTTCTCTGCAACCCTAATTCCAACAATTGGTATCAGAGCAGGTTGCGTCCTCCCGGGCTCAGTCGCCAGCTGCTCCAGCACACGCCTGCTCACTTTCTCCAATTACAGTGAGGTTTGGCGAGCGTTCGCAGGTCCACAAATATTTCAGGAATGCTTGTAGAGCTTAGTCTGCTCAGATTTCTGATCCGGGCTCATTTCGGCCTCCGTTTCCACTACAGGCAAGTCTGCACAGGCAATTTCGTCATTTTGTGCAGAAATTCTGTCAGTGCCATTTTTGCATAACAGGTGCCTTATAGTCTTCTACGGTTTGTCCTATAGAGCACGTAATGTCCCGCTCCGTTTCTCCTATTTTCGGGCAGTTTTCACATCAGGTGCAACATTTACCATGGCTAACAACAACAACACAGATGTGTTCAAGATGTTTGTTATTGAGGACAGGTTGGATGGGGATAATTACCCTATGTGGGCTTATATGATGCAACACGTTCTTGTGTCAAAGGGCGTTTGGAATATTGTGCAAGGCATTGATGTACGTCCTGGTTCTGAGGATGTAGGCGATGTTGAGGATATTGCAGGTCTTGCTGCAAGGATTGCTGCTGTTAGAGTTGTTTTGCCTACAACAGAACAAGCTCGTTGGGATGTTAAGGATGCATAGGCTCATGCATTGATTGTGTTGTCTGTGAAGCGCACCATTGTTCCTCACATCCGTTCAGCAAAATCTGCAAAACAAGCTTGAGATATTTTGGCTGGTCTTAATGCAAGTCGCAATGAGGCTAAAATTGCTTTGCTGCGTAAAGAGTTGGAGTCGAAGATTATGCATGAGGAAGATGATATGGACACTTTTCTTGCTAGTGTCAAGGATATCAATGAGCAACTTATTTCTGCAGGTGAAGTCATTTCAGACAGTTCCCTTGTGCAGATTGTTCTTGATGTCTTACTAGATTCCTACCAGACTTTTGCTAGTACTTGGAGACTTATGACCCAAGGAAATCCTGAAGTTGTCAAGTTTGATGCATTATGCACATTGCTGTTGCAAGAGTCACTTTCCAGAAAAAACAGGACTAGACAGCGTGCAGTTGAACATGTCACAAAGTGATAACGTGGCGGATAGCAGAAACCCTAATTTTCGGAAATCGCGGAGGCTGGGGAAAAAAAAAATTTAAAATGATGAGCGACGCGAATTTCGCTTTTGAAGAGAATGCTTTTTTTAACAAAAAAAAGGAGAACTTGAGAGAGAAGAGCTTTTGAGCTCTTATGCTTTTTATTTTAAAAGCTTTTGGGGCTCTGCTTTTGGGCATCCCTGTACCTTTAAATATGTGGAGAGGGCTTCACTTCTCAGAGCATCTGGACGCAGAGTCTGAGAGTGAAACCCTAGCCACTCTCTTGTACTTTGATTTGATTAATATAAAAAGAAATACCGAAAGGGGCGTCAATCTTTGGGGCCAATATCTCTAGGCACGGAACTCCGTCGAGCCAATACAAATCTATTGTGATCTGTGAATTGTTTTGAAGTGGTTATTTGGTGCTGTCACGGTTGATTCTTGACTTGGAGTGTCCAAGTCTGTTACAGTGGTATTAGAGCACGGCCGATTTCTCTTCTACGGGAAATCCGATCCCCGAAATTTTTTTTTCTGCGGTACCTATGGCTTCAGGCAATGATCAGTCGACTCCCTCTGCATCTGGAGATGCGGGCAGGAATCACAACGAAGATTTCGACACGGAGTATGGCCCGCCTAGGCCTACTCCAGCGGAGCATCAAGAGATGGAGCGTCGAAAATTGATTGATGATGCAACAAAGATGATGCTCAATTTTGCGAAGGACCCGAAGATGGCAAAATATATGAACTAGACCTCTTTGGAAGAGGTACAGACGGAGTGGCAGAGAACTACAATACCACTCTCGAAACCCGCTCTCAAGAAACCTTCCGACTCCAAGAAATATACGGAGAAGGAACTGGAGAACGTGGTTGATGCACGGATTGCTCAGCTTTTCGACGTGCAAAAGAAAGACAAAAAGCACGGCAAAAAGCAGAAGAAAGGCACTGACTTCCCGGGATATTTGGGTCGTCGGTCGACATTCGAGAAGGCAAAGAAACTGAAGAAGCGCGTCAAGTTTGAAGGCCTACCCAATTCTTCTTCTTCTTCTTCTTTTGACAGTTCTTCTAGCTCTTCAGACTCGAGCGAAGAAGACAGGAAAAGCAAAAAGCGAAGCAAGAAACAACGCTTCGGAAAGGGCAAGAAAAAGGCAAGGAAGTCTAAGTCTCGCCCAGTGAGTGACAGTTCTACTGAGGACTCGTCTACAGACAGCTCAGATTCTGATGATGGAAACTTTTATGCGAACAAGAAGAATTTTTACAAAGCTAACCAGTATGACTTTCTCGAAGATAAAAGCAAGAAAGTCCGAGAGTTTAAGGAAGGTGGCCACTCGATCAAGTTTGATACCTTTTTCAGGATACTCAAATGCTTCGAAGGCTTTGTCTTTTATACAGCAGTTTGACATCGCTTTCGCGGGAGGACGCTATTCAGAGCACTCCAAGATTCGGAGAGCTGCCTCTTACTTTAAGGGGAATGCTCGCACTTGGTGGTCCACGCTTCTATTAAGCAAGACTGTGCCAGTTACATGGCTGAAATTCAAGAGGCTTTTTATTTCTTCTTGGTTGACTCAAGAGTTTGAGCGAGATATACGAGCTGCTTGGAACCATCTCCGGATGACCAAGAGCGATACAGTGAATTCTTACTGTGAAAGATTCTGGAACTCTTTTCTACTTGCCTCTTCATTCAAGAAGATCTCGTTCAGAGAACAGATTGAACGGTTTACATTGGGTCTACCTACAGAGATCCGAGACCACTGCTTGGAACAGAAGTCATCTTCTATTCAGGAGTTGATGAGTCATGCGGAGCGGGGCTTTGCAATTCACTCTGGCAGTCTGACCTACCCCACAGATGAGGTCACGACACAATGAACCGGACAGACTTCTGGGAATGAAAGTAGAAAAAGAAAGAGCAACCCAGAGAAAAAGGATGCACGACCAAGGCTTACTCCTGAGGAGAGAGCTCGCTTCATCAGAGAGGGGAAGTGCTTTGGATGCGGGGAACATGGACATATCTCCACGAAGTGCCCTAAAAAGGCACAGAAAGAACATAATGATAAAGACGACGACAGGCCTGAGAGTTCGAGAGCAGCTAAGGAATGTGGCAGAAAAGGCAGATAGAAAAGCAGAACTGGTACCACATGGCGTGGGACCTGCACCGAATCTAATGAATGAAAGTACAAACTTTGCCGCTTTTGGGGCAAAGTGAAGGATCAGGAAGCTCTTTTGAAGGAGCCAAGGCCAACTTCTTTTCACTTGGAATTGGCGGCTCGATTTGGAATTACGCCCGACAGACCGATGCCACAGGCGGAGGTAGTTCGACTGGCACCCGGATGGGATGTTGCCATTACACCGAGCATTGGCAAACTTCGTTTGCAATGACAGGGGTGTTCAAGGCACGCGAGTGACGTTCTACTCAGGATCCCTTGGTACCACAAGAACTACGCCGTGGTTGACTACCGGGCCAAGAAAGCGACTTTGATAAATGAAGGGCTTTGAGATTGTACTTGATGAACTTCAGTTTCTTACTCATTCTTTTGGGAGAGAACTGAACGATGGATAAAGGTTGAATATGTTTTGACCTGATCAAAGAACACCAAGATTTTCTACACTCTCACGCCGATTGCTTCTCAGAAGGCCTGCCAGGAGAGTTACCACCTGCTCGTCTTGAAGATCATACCATTGATTTGATACCTGGTAGTACACCACCGAACCGGCCACCCTACCGTGTGAGCCGAGCACGGAATGAAGAGATTATGAACCAAGTGAAAGACCTCTTGGAAAAGGGTCTTGTCCAGCCTAGTACTTCACCGTATTGCGCTCCAGTGGTGTTGGTTTTGAAGAAAGACGGATCTTGGAGAATGTGCATCGATTATAGCACTCTCAACGAAATCACCATCAAGAACAGATTTCCGATTCCTAGGATCGATGATATACTCGACAGGTTACAGGGATCCTCGTGCTTTAGCAGGATTGACTTGAAGAGTGGATATCATCAGATCAGGATAGCGCCAGGAGATGTCTACAAGACAGCTTTTCGGATGACTTTTTGGGTTATTTGAGTTTTTGGTGATGCCTTTTGGCTTAACCAATGCTGCTGCGACATTTAACCGAATGATGGACAGGATTTTTCGAGAGTACAGGCTATTTGTTGGCACTTTCTTTGACGACATCATTGTTTTCTCCAAGAATGAGGCAGAACACAGAGATCATCTGCTTCAAGTCTTTCAAGCATTACGAGATCACACGTTAGTGATTAATGCAAAGAAAAGTGAATTTTTCCTACCAGAGATACACTTTTTGGGACACATTGTGTCAGCAGCAGGAGTGCAAATGGACCCGGCCAAGATAGAGACTATCCGTGATTGGCCCGATTTGAGGAATGTCCATGAAGTTAGAAGCTTCTTGGGACTGTGTTCGTACTACAGGCGGTTCATACGAAAGTTTGTAGAGGTTGCTTCCCCTTTGCATACCTTGACACAGAAAGGAGTACCTTTTTCGTGGAGACCCACAGAGGTGACTGCCTTTCGGACATTGAAAGAGAAATTGACTACGGGACCTATTTTGACTTTGCCGGACTTGCAGAAGTCATTTGAAGTATATTGTGATGCTTGTGGTCGTAGTCTAGGTACGGTCTTGATGCAAGAAGGCCATGTCATAGCTTACGAGAGCCGTTTGTTCTCTAGGCCGGAGATGACAGCACAGATGCTTTGTCTCGGAAACCATTGGTTTTGGCTATTTCTGCGATACATCATAGGAGCTTCGAGGATATGGTCGATCAGTATGCCACAAATACAGATTTTGCAGATATTTTCACACGGATACGGGATGAGGAGACAGTAGCTGGATACTCCCTTCGGGAAGGCTACATGATGAAAAAGGCTATGTTGTGCGTTACACAGCCGTTGAGGGAAAAGGTTATGACTAAATGCCACTGTCCACCTTTTACGGGTCATCGCGGCATTGCTACCACCATGAAAGGGGTAGAGATATACTTCTTTTGGCCGTGACTCAAAAAGGACGTGGAAGAGTTGTGCGCAGTATGCCAGAAGGTCAAGTTTGACAGGCATAAGGCACAAGGATTGTTACACCCTTTACCCATACCCACCCGCCCCTAGGAAAGTATTGAAATGGATTTCATTTTTGATCTCCCGAGAACACAGAATGATCACGATGATTTTCCGATTACATGGCACGTCTGAGACGATTGTCTCCGATAGAGACCCCAGATTTATGAGTTTGTTTTGGAAGGCAATTTGGGAGAACATTGGCACGCGGTTGCAGTTCTCGTCAGCGTTCCACTTGCAGATTGACGGGCAATCTGAGATTGCCAATTCAGTGGTTTTAGATTTATTGAAGTCTTGTATCTCGAATCAAAAGACTCAATAGGAAAAGAACTTACCTTTGGTGGAATTTGCCTACAATAACACGATACACTCTTCGACGGGGAAGACGCCATGTGAGATTGTTGAAAGTGCTGCGAAGGTTCCATCCTTCCTGAGCACGAAAGACTAGATATTTGAAGCGGATGAATATTCGCAAGATTTGGATACGGCTATTGCCAAGGTTCGTGAGACTTTGTAGGAGTCTCAAGAACGACAGAAAAAGGCAACGGATCGCCATCGTCGCGACTTGAAATTGAAGGAGGATGATTGGGTGCTCTTACGTTTTGAGACGGCACGCCTACGAAAGAAAAAGGGAATGGAGAGGCTTTTTCCAAATCTTAGTATGCGATACTACGGACCTTTCCAGATCACTGACAAGATAAATGATGTCTCCTTTCGATTGAAACTGCCAGATACTTGGAGGATTCACAATGCATTGCATGTGAGTCTCTTGAAACCTGTTAAGTGTGATGTGCCTGATGATGGGGAGCCTGATGAGCAACCCGAAGTGGAAGAAAAGCAGGAGATCCTTGTTCCTGAACAGATTTTGGCACATAACGATACGAAGAAAGGTAAAGTCCGAAGGCGGTTCTTGGTTAAGTTCAAGAACTTTCCTGCATTTGATGCGAAGTGGATAGAGGAGGAGGACCTAGCAGATACTCCTCGGATTGTGAAACTTTACCTCGATGTTTTGGTTTAGCATAGTCTACTCCAAACGGAACCCAGAATTCAGCTTGGCCGGAGATCTGGTGCACTAGGATGCACAAGAGGGGAGTCACTCCGCTCCCTTGTCAACAGATGCCTCGATTTTGATACTAAAGTCACTAATGTCTCTTTGAGCTTCAGGGATACTGAGAGCTAACAGTATTCTGCTGGTTGACTTTATGAAATGGAATTCCTGATAATGATACTGATTTGTTCTTGACTTCTTGTGAGTGCAGGAACTGATAGCCGAAATGACTGCAGCATTTTGGTCTGATTGATCTCGAATAGACATTGTTGCAATAGGGGTTAGTCAATCGGACATCGATGAGGTCCCGATTGGACCTAGATGTGATTGCTAGCTACATTGCCGATAAATCATGGTCTAAGATCCGAACGAATGTTGAATGTCATGTGATGTCTTGTGATGTCTGGTGATGTCCTGTGATGTCGTGCGATGTGACTGTCGATTTTGTACATGTGCTAGATGTGTGTTCCTAGTACGTAGGTACTAGCAATCAGTGTCTGCTAAGACGGTTTATGGCTTTTGTCGGTTTTGCAGGCGTAATCGCGATCGATTACAAAGCTTTCAAGAGGGGGGTATGTCACAAAGTGATGACGTGGCGGATAGCAGAAACCCTAATGTCTGCCAAAAACCCTAATTTCCGGAAATCGCGGAGGCTGGAAAAATTAAAATAAAATAAAAATGATGAGCGACGCGAATTTCGCTTTTGAAGAGAATGCTTTTTTTAACAAAAAAAAGGAGAACTTGAGAGAGAAGAGCTTTTGAGCTCTTATGCTTTTTATTTTAAAAGCTTTTGCTTTTGGGCATCCCTTGTACCTTTAAATATGTGGAGAGGGCTTCACTTCTCAGAGCATCTGGACGCAAAGTCTGAGAGTGAAACCCTAGCCACTCTCTTGTACTTTGATTTGATTAATATAAAAAGAAATACCGAAAGGGGCGCCAGTCTTTGGGGCCAATATCTCTAGGCACGGAACTCCGCCGGGCCAGTGCAAATCTATTGTGATCTGTGAATTGTTTTGAAGTGGTTATTTGGTGTTGTCGCGGTTCTTGACTTGGAGTGTCCAAGTCTGTTACAGAACAGGCTTTTATTGCTTCTCAAAGAAAGGGTGGTAACAGCAATGCAACCACTTCTTATGGTTCTGCTACGAGTGGCAAAACTTCTGTTCCTAATGCTTTTGCTACCAGCACTTCGTCTGGCAACTCTGGTGATAAGGGCAAAAAGAAGATGCGTTGCCATTATTGTAAAGCTAATGATCACTTGATCAAGTCGTGTCCTAAGTTGAAGGCCAAAGAGGCTAAGAAGAAAGAGGGTGGTTCCAATGCAAATGCTGATTCCACTACAAATGCAGCCATTGTTGAGTCTTCTCAAAGAAAGGGTGGTAACAGCAATGCAACCACTTCTTATGGTTCTGCTACGAGTGGCAAAACTTCTGTTCCTAATGCTTTTGCTACCAGCACTTCGTATGGCAACTCTGGTGATAAGGGCAAAAAGAAGATGCGTTGCCATTATTGTAAAGCTAATGATCACTTGATCAAGTCGTGTCCTAAGTTGAAGGCCAAAGAGGCTAAGAAGAAAGAGGGTGGTTCCAATGCAAATGCTGATTCCACTACAAATGCAGCCATTGTTGAGTCTTCTGTAAAAGGAGACTGTAATGCTGATGTTGATACAGAATGGGCTTTTAGCGCAGAGTGCACTTACAATCCTGTTGTCCATGATACATGCTTGTCAGTTGTTGCAGATTCACATGTGTGGTATTTCAATAGTGGTGCTACAAAGCACATTACCTCACATCGTGAATTGTTTACCTCTCTCGAGTCTGTCCCTCATGGGAATTCAGTCACTTGTGCCAACAATGCCTCTTATCCGGTTCAGGGAGTTGGAAAGATTGTGCTTACTGCTGCAAACGGCAGTTCTTTCACACTTGTTGATGCACTTTATGTACCTGGGATCAAGAAGAATCTCGTCTGTATCCGCACTTGCTAGACTTGGACTTGTAGTCAAATTTGTGGATGACAGACGTACAGTTCATGATCTCAGTTTTGGTGATGAAATTGTTGCATCTGGCCTCTTGTGCCGTGGGCTGTATAAGCTCACTTTGTATGACAAGTGTGGACAAAATTTTGCAAATGCTGTTGCAGATTCAAGGGCTATTTCAAATGCAAAACTTTGGCATGCACGTTTGGTCATCTGAATTTTGCCAATTTGCTGCGTTTGCAGAAATCTGATATGGTTGCTTCTTTGCCGCCTCTTGAAGCACCTATCAAACATGTTTGTGAAGGCTGTATTTTGGGTAAGATGCAGCGTTCTCAGTTTCCAAAGGACGGTTTAGTTCGGGCCACATGCAGGTTGCAGCTTGTGCATAGTGATGTTTGTGGGCCCGTGCAAACTCCGTCCTTGGGCAATTACCTGTACTTCGTTACTTTCATTGATGATTACTCCCGGCATGCATGGGTATTTCCGCTTAAAGCGAAGTCCGAAGTTTTTATGTGCTTCAAACAATTTCTGGCTATGGCTGAAAATGTCTCGAAATGTACTATGGGCACCCTCCGTTCCGATCGAGGGGGGGAGTATATGTCTCATGAATTTAATGCATTTCTGGCTAGTCGTGGGATAAAACACCAATGTACAGTGCCTTATACACCTCAACAAAATGGTGTTGCTGAGAGGAAAAACAAGTCACTGACGGAAATGGCACGATGTATGGTCAAAAGTCAAGCTTTACCGTATTCTTTTTGGCTTGAGGCCATCATGTGTGCCACTTATGTACTTAACAAGTGTCCTATGAAAGCTTTGCAGTCTATTACTCCATATGAAGCATGGCATGATAGAAAGCCTTCTATTGAGCACATGCGTGTTTTTGGCTGTTTGGCATATGCTTTGGTGCCACAAGTGCAGCGCAAAAAATTGGATGATAAGGCTGTCAAATGTATTTTTGTTGGTTATAGTGCTGAAAGCAAAGGTTACAGGTTGTATCATCCGCAAACAAAACGTATTCTGGTTTCACGGAATGTAGTGTTTGTGGAAAATTCTGTTTAGCCCTTGCTGTCATGTACTAGAGACAGTAATATAAGCTCACAGGACATTTATGACAATTTGTTGCCTCTTTTCAGTGGTGGAAATACAAATGTAAGTTCCAATGAGGCAAATGTACAGCCTATGGGGGTTTCTGAAAAAATTTTAGATCAGCCTATTACTAATGCAGATGTACATGATGTACTTGATGAGGAAAGGGCTGAAAATGAGCAGGCTAGAGGCATGCCAAAATGGCTGGTGCACACTGCGTGACAGTAAATTGGATGCACCTTTGTCTAGTCGTACTCGTTCAGGCTCTCGCCATGCATCTTATGCATCAGATTGTTATGCTTTGGCTGTGTCTAGATTACATGATGTTGAGGAGCCTCTGTCTTTTGATGAAGCACAGAATTCAGAAAATTGGATGACTGCCATGCAATCAGAATATGATGCACTTATAGAAAACGACACATGGACTTTATGTGATTTGCCTCTAGGCAAAAAGGCCATTGGTACGAAGTGGGTTTACAAGATGAAACGCAAGCCGGATGGTGAGATCGATCGCCATAAGGCTCGACTTGTTGCAAAGGTTATGTACAACAAAAAGGCATTGATTACGAAGAGACTTTTGCTCCCACTTGTCGTATGACTACTGTGCGTTTTCTATGTGCATTGGCAGCTCATTTTGGTTGGGATGTACATCAATCAGACATTGTTACTGCTTTCTTGAATGGTGACATATTTGAGGAAGTTTATGTAACGCAGCCTCGCGGTTTTGTCATAAAAGGACAAGAGAACAAAGTGTGCAGATGTAAGAAGGCTTTGTATGGGTTGAAGCAATCTCCTCGTGCTTGGTATGAGAAAGCTGACACTCATTTCGTTAAACGAGGCTTTCGTAACAGTCCAATAGAAAGCACATTGTATGTAAAGCGTGAGGGTGATGTACTTCTCATTGTGGTTGTCGATGATTTAATGATCACTGGACCAAATGAGAGACATATTGCTGAGTTTAAGGCTGATTTGAATGCTACTTTCAAGATGAAAGATTTGGGGCTGTTGCATCATTACTTGGGTATACAGTTTAAGCAATGTGATGGTGGTTTTGCCTTGTGTCAGAAAAGTTACATAGAGACATTGCTATGTAAGTTTGGACTTGAGGATTGCAAACCTATTGCCACTCCCATGGAAACAGGTTTGAAGTTGAGTCTACATGATGCTAGCGATCCTACTGATGTCACTCTTTATCAAACTGTTGTTGGCTGCCTCATTTATGTATGCAACACGAGGCCGGATATTCAGTTTGCAGTCTCACAGGTCAGCAGATTTATGCATAGCCCAGGGTCTAAGCATTGGCAGGCTGTCAAGAGGATTTTCCGCTACCTTAGTGGCACTTTACATCTTGGCTTGTTTTATCCCAAGGGGGGATCATTGCCGCCAGACTTACATGCTTTTTCGGACTCAGATTGGGCTGGTTGTTTTGACACGCGAGTGTCCACAAGTGGTTTTTGTTTCATGCTTGGCAGTTCATGTATCATGGTTGAGCAAGAAGCAACCGACTGTGGCCACTTCGAGTTGTGAGGCTGAGTACAGGGCAGTCTTCACAGCTACGATTGATTTTGTATGGCTCAGACGCCTTATGGCTGATTTGGGTGTTGGGCAGGACACTGCCAACACTATCTACACTGACAGTCAGAGCGCATTGGCACTTGCGAGGAACCCAGTGTTTCATGCTCGCACAAAGCACATTGAGGTGCAGTAACACTATGTCAAGGAGAGGCTCTCAGCAGGAGAGATCAGCTTGGCTTATGTGCCAACACAGGACAACCTTGCAGATCTTTTCACAAAGGCATTGTCTCGTGAGAAGCTTGAAGCTTTCCACAAAGCTTTGGGTTTACTCTCCTTTGTGGACTGATCATGTCCTCGGGGCATGGCACTTCACTTTACTCGTGTGCCAGCTCTCGTTCACCGCATCACTCCAGGGGGGATTTGTTACCATATACATGTGGTAGTGATGTGTGTTAACACACTAGGACTGCCGGGGCATTTTTTCCCTCTTTAGGAGGTTTTTTCCCCCGAGCATTGTATATATGCCCAACACTCTAGGGCTATCTATCTTTCCATTGCACACTAAGTAACACACTCTCTATTGTGTGCCTTGAGCTTCCTTCGTCTTCTCCAAGCTGTGTGCGTTTCTCTGCAATCCTAATTCCAACACCCCCACCACCATCGCCACCATGCTACAATGGTTGGAGCCCTTATGGATACCTTTATTATCCGTATCTGAGATACGCGTCTAACCAACCAAAATATTTCAAGGATGGCAGTACGACAGTCAAATTTTTCACTTTTTCCACGGTGAAAGATCGAAAGAAAGCATTGCAGTTCCTACAGCAATTCGACAACATCTATGCTTTGGGGAACTATACATAAGAATCCAAGATTTTTGAGTAGCGGGATTTCTTAAAGATAATGCTATGTAGTGGTGGAGTTCAATCACCACAGAACCGCATGCTCCAAGTACCTGGCAAGCTTTCAAGACGGCATCTGCACGCAGTTATATGACTTCTCTCTTGGGATAGTTTCCTACGACGTTAAAATTATCTTTTTCTTCTTCTTCTTCTTCTTTGAAGTCTGGATCTTGGCAGAATGGGGCAACTTGAAAATGCTTGCCGCAAAAACCATGGACGACTATAACCAAAGGTTTCTCGACGTGTGCCTTCCGGTGTCCTTCTATAAGTTCGTTCCCTTGGAGGCCCGGTGTGAGCGATACACCAGTGGACTATCATCACCATTGCAAGAATATTGTCTCTCCAAACAAGTCTCAACCATGCAAGAGCTTATGGACCATGCCGCATTCGATTACAAACTAATGAAGGGAAAGCTAGAGTTTACCACCGAAGAACCTCTGGCCACTACCTAGCACTCTCGACAACAACGAAAAAATTCTTAAGTCTCATGAAAGTCAACCGCAAAGGCCTCCTTGGACGCCTCAACAACGAGACACCTTATCACAAGAAGGCCACTACTTTGGATGCTTTCAAACAGGGCATCACCATTCTAGTGGTCCCCATCACACTGATAGACCAGCGGAGCCAACGCCTGCACTGATGGTCGACAAAACGCAAGGGCCACCTCCAGCTAAGAGAGCTAGACCCGCTATTAGACTAGTCCCTGATATCAATGGCATATGAATTCAATGTACAAATAAGTTGTGTCAAGCATAAGGCAAAGGCAACGGCTTGAAAGCCCTTATTTTCTTTGACCCCGGAGCTACAGAGAACTTCATCCATTCAGAATTCTTGAAGCGGATGCACCTTGATTATGATGCAGAAGATGGAGAAATTGAAGCCGAGCTAGCCACGGGGCAAACTCAGAAAGTGGTACCACTCATTGGTGCTCTTCCAGTGACTATCCAAGATTATCATGGAAAATTCGAGTTCCACATTATGAAGTTGGGCAATTGCGACATTCTCTTGGGCATGCCTTGGCACGACAAGAATGATGCGACTCTCCACATCCAAAACCGAACCATTACCTTGATGCAAAAGGACAAGCCAATCGTCCTCAAAGTTCGGTTGTCCAAACAAAAAAATTGAATGAATTTTCTAGTTGTTTTGTAGTTAGATACTTTTTGAACTCTGTTTGAGGAAGTATTGTTTGAAATTTGTTTGAAATGGATAACATCGGTTGTCTTAGTGCCAATTTGAACTATTTGACTCTCGTTTCAATAATAGTTTCAATGCTTGGTGATTTTACTCCTGGGTGGAGCAATAAGAAGTGATGTTGAGAATGCTTAAAAAGTATTATTGTAGTTACTCCTTGCCCGGACCAGGATGGTTATTTACGGGAGGAGTATTAAGAAGTCTTAGCAGTGGTTACTCTATACACCTCCAAACGACATAGGCTATGGTCTGGGGGGCGTTTGGTTGTAACAGGCCTCTATATCTCCCAACCCGGACTTTGTTAGGTTATGCGGGAGGAGTGATGAGGGAGTCATTGAATATCTCCCGATCGGGACCTTGTTAGGTTATGCGGGAGGAGTGTTCATCGGCGGCTTTATATTTCTATGTCTTATAACATGCATATGGGAGCATATATGAGCATTTGTGTTGCATTGTGATGTGCCAACCACTAAATGTTCTTTATTGGATAAGATACTTTTGGGAAGTCAACGACCCAGGATATCAAGAGTTCCGATCTGGAATGAGACTCCTTATTGGATGAGATACTTTTGGGAAGTCAACGACCCAAGGATATCAAGAGTTCCGATTTGGAATGAGACTCCTTATTGGATGAGATTCTTCTGAGAAGCCAGCAACCCAGGAAATCAAGAGCTCCGATTTGGAATGAGAAAATTGATTGTCCCTCGAAATAACCTGGGGAAATTCTTTTAGCTAACTTGAGTTGATATGCAGATATTGTAATTGCATACGATTACTTTCTTTCAAGAAGGGGGATGTCAAAAATTGCTAACCTGTCAAGCCACTGAAGAACGGAGCCGACTTGCAGATCCCAGTCGAGGGGCCTAAACCCTAAGAGAAGCAGCAGTAGAAGAAGTTTTACCGACTTATAAAGTCTTGCCGAGAGGCCAAGTTTTAAAGAAGAGTTCCCACCAACTTATGGGACCCCGTCCAATGGGGCCTAAGTGACATGAAGGCATTAAAAATAAAGCAAGCCCACACACACGCTAAGAGCTGATGACATGGCACATCTGTACAAATGTTGAATTTTGCGCTGGCATGCTAACGTGGCAGACCAGTTTGGATTTCCGCAATTTGAGTTGGCTGTGCTAATGTGACACCTCTACGGATTTCCGCAAAACGCACTGGTACCTTTTGGGCGCTAGTGCTTTTGGGGCCGGATGCTTTTGAGTTGGTAGCTTTTCATGTAAACTGCTTTTCATAGGCCAAGGGCCTTTAAATATGTGCAGAGGAATCAGTCTCTGGCACACTTCAGTGAAAAGGTGCAGAGCGCGAGTATCGGCATTGTGCCGACATTGTGCTGAGTTCAAGCAATATAAAGAAATACCGAAAGGGACGCCAAGGTTTGGGGTCAGTGCTCTCTTGGGCTGGAATTCCGCCACTCTCCGTCTTGTGTCGTCTACCTGTTTCAGCTCAGTAGTGCTTAAAGTTGTTCAATCTGGTCTTTTCTTGTTGGCACATGGTGCCCGTTCCTGTGACAAGTGCAGCCACCCTTGGCCGCAAGAAGGCTTCCCAGATTACCTGATCTTGCAACTTCAACACATCACCCTTCTTGGCCAGTTATTTGCCATCCAATTTCCACGAGGAAGTTCCATGCAATCATTTCTTATGAAGGCTAAAGTTATTCATGATCAACTATCAGCTATGAAAAGTGCATTGATGAGTGCTCAATTAGCTGCTTTGATTCTCACATAGTTGCCTAAGAGTGGGAAACGGTGGCTAGGACACTTCGACTACAAATCACAAAGGAAAAGTTGAAATTTGATCATCTCAGCTCTTCTCTCATTGAGGAGGAAGCCATGTTGATAACTCAAGGCAACATTCTGATTTCTAAGACACGTGGGGAAGCACTTGCTACTTCGGATTCCAAAAGGAGGATCAAGAACCGTTGTTACAATTGTAGAAAGCGTGGTCATTTGGCCAAGGATTGCAAATCCAAAGGCAAAGAAATAGATTCTATAAAGGACAAAGGTAACAGCAAGCATCAGGAGGAAAGCAGTGATAGTGACTCAAGGAAGGACAGTAGAGCGTATGTTGGTGTAGTGAAGTCTCCACTCGCAAGGTCTCCAAAGGCAAAGAAATAGATTCTATAAAGGACAAAGGTAACAGCAAGCATCAGGAGGAAAGCAGTGATAGTGACTCAAGGAAGGACAGTAGAGCGTATGTTGGTGTAGTGAAGTCTCCACTCGCAAGGTCTCCTGCTTCTAGTCACATGGAGATTGGTACCACCACCAGCTTCAATCAAAGAGAGGCTTGTGAGTGGCAGAGAGAGGCAATCAGTACTCCGTATAATTAAGTTGGACCCTTGTGTTTGGAGTTCAAGTTATCGGTTTTTGAACCCGTAGGTCGGAGTTCAAGGCACATGCATCTGGCAAGGAACCAATCAGATGTATCTAAAACACTATGGATGAGTGCACCAATCCGTTGTTGTTGGTCGGATCATGGACAAGATGTGTTCCGCAGTTCATTATCTTACGAGTATTTTCTTTGGAAGTGATGTGTTTACAGTTCAAGAATCTGGATTCTTGGACGTAGTGTAATCTACACTTCACATTTTCTAAAAAGGCAACAGATGCTCAAGATGGCATTATTCTCAGGTACAAAGTTGAGGGTAGCAAAACCAAGGTGTATCCAATTGGTGGCCACGTCTAGGGTGTCCATGGTAGCTTCCTCATTGACTTGGTCTCCCTATTGATGTCCACTATGAGCTATAGAGAGGGTGTGAGTTTTGGCATCTCAAGTGAACTGCCCCAATGTGGATCCCATTATTTATTTTACTTATTTATCAAAGTCTGGGTAGGGCAATTTACTAAGGTTGCTATATAAGCAACCCCTTGCCTCCATTGTGTTACACATTCAATTATTCATTGCCAAGGTTAGAGACTCTCTCTCTCTCTCTCTCTCTCTCTCTCTCTCTCTCTCTCTCTCTCTCTCTCTCTCTCTCTCTCTCAATCTGCTGACGTGTCAGCCTAAAGAATGGAAACCCTAAAACTTGCAAATCCTAATTCTGAAAACCCTAACCCTAAAACTTGCAAACCCTAATTCTAGAAACCTAACCCTAAAACCTGCAAACCCTAATTCTAGAAACCCTAAGAAGAACCAACAACAGAAGAAGAAGTCCTACCAACTTATGGGGACCCCGTCCGATGGGGCCCCAAGTGAGATAAAGGCATTAAAAATAAAGCAGAACACACTCAAAAGACTTTACACATCAAAATATGATGATGTGGCACCTGTACGGACGTCTCGAAATTCACGGCGGATTTTTAGGAAAATCCCGAAATTTTAGGAAAGTGATTTTTTGGGGTCAGCTTTTCGTATTTGATGCTTTTAGGCTTTGGGCCTTTAAATATGAGCCTTGGGGACCCTCTCTGGCACTTTTTAGCGCGCAGATTGCAGAGCAGGTGCTCCTCGACTGTTGTACTTTGTGAATCGGCAATAATATAAAGAAATACCGAAAGGGGCGCCAAGGTTTGGGGCCAATACTCTCTGGGGTGGAATTCCGCCACTCCGTGTCGCGTGTCATCTCTCTCTCTCTCAGTTTAGTTGTTATTGAAGTGCAAAAAGTCTGTTCAGTCTGTTCTTTTCTATTGGCACATGGTGCTCGCCTTGTGACAGTGGTATCACAAGGCAAAAGGAGAAGCTAACTCCTTAATAAAAAAAAGAGCAAATTGATTGTCCCTCGGAAATTTTTGAGCTAACTTGAGTTGTTTTGCAGATATGCTGTAATCGCGGACGATTACTCTCTTTCAAGATGGGGAGATGTAACAAACTACTGACGTGTCAAAGCCTAAAGAATGTAAACCCTAAAACCTGATAACCCTAATTTTGAAAACCCTAACCCTAAACCTGCAAACCCTAATTTTGGAAACCCTGACCCTAAAACCTGCAAACCCTAATTCTAGAAACCCTAAGAAGAACCAGCAACAGAAGAATAAGTCCTACCAACTTATGGGGACCCCGTCCGATGGGGCCCCAAGTGACATAAAGGCATTAAAAATAAAGCAGAACACACTCAAAAGACTTTGCACATCAAAATATGATGATGTGGCACTTGTACGGACGTCCCGAAATTCGCAGCGGATTTTTAGGAAAATCCCGAGATTTTAGGAAAGTGATTTTTTGGGGTCAGCTTTTCATATTTGATGCTTTTAGGCTTTGGGCCTTTAAATATGAGCCTTGGGGGCCCTCTCTAACACTTTTTAGCGCGCAGATTGCAGAGCAGGTGCTCCTCGACTGTTGTACTTCGTGAATCGGCAGTAATATAAAGAAATACCGAAAGGGGCGCCAAGGTTTGGGGCCAATACTCTCTGGGGTGGAATTCTGCCACTCCGTGTCGCGTGTCGTCTCTCTCTCTCAGTTTAGTTGTTATTGAAGTGCTAAAAGTCTGTTCAATCTGTTCTTTTCTATTGGCACGTGGTGCCCGCCTTGTGACTCTCTCTCTCTCTCTCTCTCTCTCTCTCTCTCTCTCTCTCTCTCTCTCTCTCTCTCTCTCTCTCTCTCTCCTTGGTCTCTACGATTCCGCATCATCGACTTATCCACCTCTAGGCATCAAGGAAGAACTAGAGAGAGAAAGAACTAGATCTCTGCTCTCCGAGGCTGGCACACAAACATGGTGCTATGCATCTAACTGAGATGCCCATGGGATGGGATGCCCTGAGGGGATGACACGAAGGGGAAGATCTACTGCCCATCTCTCCTAGCAAGGAATCACCTCCACAAGAAGTCCGTCGTCACTTGCAAATCCCGCCATGGCCGACCACCAAAAATGTTAAAGACTGCCGGGTGAAAACTCTAGGACTATTGATGAAAAACCTTGGGACTGCATGCGGAAATACGTTAGGGCTGCATGTTGCCGATCTGCTCCTGCTACTCTCTAGAGCACCCATAAGAGGGCGCCCCTTCACTAGGGCTAAACTGCATGCATACAAGGTGACCCTCCCTCCCTATAATAGGGAGAATTAGGACTGCCCGTACAAACCCTCATCCCCTACAACCATGATAAATCCCATAAGTGCAAAATAAATAGGAGGAAGTGGTTAATGGCCACTAGGGCCCTAGGAAGTCACTAGAATGCAAGGGGAAATGTACCCTATAGCACAAGGAGCCTACATGGCATGGAACTGAGCCAAAACCCGAGCTAAACATGGCTAGACACATCCCGACATGAGAAACCTACCTCACACTGCCATGCATAACCACAAAACAGCCCTCACTCCCTAGCACCTGTCCCTCACAGACTAGGACCGACCATACGAACCAAGAGAGATGCCTGAGCTCTAACAATGCCACCTTTATTACATTTGCTTAAATCATGAGAAGCGCAAATTTATGGTTGAGTATTGTCTCAAAACAAGGCATATCGATGGATCTGGACAAGATCAAGATGATTTACCCAAACCCCAAGGACCTAGAGAAGTAGAGATTTTAATGGACCATTGTTGCTATTATCACCCTTCCATTTACATGTACGTTGATATTGCACGACGTCTATATGGCCTTTTGGTAGCACAAAAAGCTTTAAAAACCTTAAGGGAGCACTGATCTCCACTTCTATCTTGCAAGCTTCTCGCTAGGAAAAGATCTTTTGCCTCTATATTGACACCAACACCCTTTCCATGGGATGCATCCTTGCACAACCGAGCGAAGCCAACGAGGATTTCCCCATTGGATATGCAAGTAGGCAGCTCAATGCGGCCAAGAAAAACTACGTCACCACGACGGCCTCTCGATGATGTACGCTACTGTAAAAAAATTCCATTACCTATTGGCCAAGTGATTCTACTAAAATTTGATTTTTAAAGTAGCAGTTAAAATTAAAAAAAGGCTCTATGAATCAAAGAGCCTATATTACAAGCCCAGGTACATAGAACACATATTTCTTGACAAAAGGAACCATCAGTTTACCACATGCATGCCCTAAGAAACGATTGATTGTCTTCTAAGCCCAATGCTATTGTGAAATTGGAGGCCGACGCTATCGCAAATGTCCAATTCAAAACCTATGTTTATGTGTGCAAGAAGAAAAACATCTTGAAGTATTAGCCCATGCAGCTTCAAGGGCAAGGAGCGCACATTTCTTGGCCAAGGCGATGACCAAGCTAGTTTTGTACTCCAACAGCAAGCTTATGGTGGTCTACTTTGAGCATTGATAGCCAAGGATATGTAAAGCATTGTGATGAGTTTCAAAGGAGCAAACCTCCTACTCGTTATGAGAACATACCACTTTGACCTAGCACAAGTGCTTTTTCAAAATGGGGATTGGATTTTGAAGGACCCATACTAGATGCCAATATATAATAGTCACCACTAACTACTTGGCCAAGTGGAGCAAGCATAGGTACCCGGAATGCGGAGCGAGAACGGCGACAAGATCTCCGCGTAACGGGGGAACGGCAGAGGGGTCTAGAACGGGAACGGCGTAGAACAAGAGGCATTGAAAACATTAAAATAATGAAATTTTAGTTCTATGTGATTGAATACAAGTAGTAGTAGAGTCTTTTGACTCTAATACTCAAAAAAATGTCAACTTGAAGATCATTCAACCTTTACTACGACAAACGTGTGTTGAGTAGAGTTGAGAGCTTGAGAGGGAGAGAGAGGGAGAGAGCTTGAAAGTTGAGAGAGAGAGAGAGAGAGAGAGAGAGAGAGAGAGAGGGGAAGAGCTTGTACTATGTAGCCTTGTAGAGCTTGAAAGAGGCTAGAGCTTGAGAGAGTAGAGCTTAAGCCTTTGTCCCTTGAAAGCTTGCGTGCATTGTGAAGGTAAGGGGTGGGTGGAGGTATAAAGAGAAGATAGAAAAGCTAAAGTCTGAAATCTGGCCGTTCCGGGCCGTTTGAAATCTTTCGTTCCGGACCATTTTGGCTTGCCGTTCCTGTATCACCTACTTGCCCGCCGTTGACATTCCAGAGCTTGCCACATGCCCGGAACGACGTTCCTTGCCCCGAATTAGGCGTTCCCTGATAACACTCGGACCAAGGCAAAAGCAATTGAAGAATGATGCAATGATCGTCAAGTTCTTGTATGTGGCCAGAAACAAAAAGGGCCGATTAGAGCAAAACTAGGCTCACGTGCAACAAGAAGTTCGCAAATGTGCATGAAGAAATAGGCAGTGTAGACTCAAGTCATTTGCATCAATTCCATTGCCACAGAAGAAGAGTGTGACCTCCAAGAAATAGGCAGTGCAGACTACAAGTCATTTGCATCAACTCCACTACCACAGAAGAAGAGTGTGACCCCCCTATTCTCATCAACCTACATACCAATGGAGACACACTTACGGCATTTCTTGATTTGGGAGTAGATGTCAATGTCCTTTCTTATGAAGCCTACACAAATATCATGCCTGCCTTGAGATCAAAGGTTAAAAGCTAAGCTTCAAAACGGTCCGGATAGAGCAATCACTACTTTAGGAACCAGTAAAGGGCACTCCTCTCATGAGCATACAACAACGTGCGGTGCTGCACCTCATACAACCCCCTCCTGGCACTGGGATGACCACACCACCACATTCATTAACTCTAGTGAAAAGAGACCAACCTGGTCGGAGTTACAGCGCTTGTAAATTTCCACCCATCAACCTCAAACGAGACGGCCAGCGTGAAGAAAGTCGAATTTTTCACCTCAGCCCTTGTAGGTTTGGAAAACCTAGAGTAGTAGTAGTATGTGCCTACGGTTTTTAGAAAAGAAACTATTAGGCGAATCTCGTGAGATGGGTGCCTGTGTTCGGCATTGACAGAAACACCGGCACGCAGCTAGAAGCAGGTTCTGGGAGATTTTTTTTTTTTTAAGTACAGAAGTACGCTGCAGAGACAGTATGACGCTCAACATCCTTGATTCATGTCGGGTTCGAGTTCGAATTTCAAAGGGTCTCTTTTAACGTGCGCTATTGTCAGAGGAGGGCATGAACGAATCTGGGAAGATTCTGTGCAATACATATGAAACCTTGCCTATAATGTTGAAAAATAAAACCATTGCTTTTCCCACTTTAATGTGTCTGTCCAATCAAGAGAAGCCAAGTGGCACTGCTTTCCTTGCTCATTTCTCCAAATAGATCTTAGAGAATCAAGGTAAAAAGAATTGAAAAAATCTTGCATTACTAATATGAAAACCAATAAACACAAAGAAAATCGAATGCATGCAATGATCTAAACCAAACATAAATGATGTGTGAACGCTCGAGAGAATTGCATGAAGTTGAAGGGATATAAACTCATACATATATATTAAATATAACACTTTTGTTACAATGCCTCTCTCTCTCTCTCTCTCTCTCTCTCTCTCTCTCTCTCTTTGGGACTGGTGGCGATAGTGTTTCCATGGGAGTAGTAGTCCTCAAGTCCAAACTTACATAGTAATGTCTCTATGTAGCTTGTTTGACACAAGGCAATACCACCACCACACTGCTTGAACTATATGCCCAAGTAATGATGCAAAAGCCCCAAGTCTTAAGTCTTTCATCTTGAAAGTAGCATTCAAGTCAGCCTCAAATTCAGCAATATGTATCTCATTCACGCCAGTAATCAGCAAATCATCTACATATAGAACGACGATGAGAAATACATCACCCTCACGCTTGATATACAAAGTGCTTTTAGTTGGACTGTTTACGAAAGCTTCATTTAACCAAATGAGTGTCAGTTTTCTCGTACCAAACACAAGGAGACTACTTTCATAAAGTCAAAATAGAGTTGCTACTAGCTCGTGTTTATTTCAATTGACGGAATCTTGGCAGATGCTCCACTCCTCAACCAGCCCTTGTATGGGTGCTAGCCAAAAATTCCCCGGAGAGGGTTCGAACTCTTGTGAGAGGGTTCGAACTCTTGCGAGAGAGTTCCCTGAACTAAGGGCGCTGCACTAACCACTTCACCCAATGCACTTCCCTGAACTAAGGGCGCTGCACTAACCACTTCACCCAATGCACTTCAATGACGGGACCCCGTCCACATAAATATATAAAAAGTAATCCTACACAGCTCCACGGCACGCTCGTCGTCACTGATTGCTCTCCGCCCACCTGACACCTTCCTTGTCTGCTCTAAGTGCTCTCGGCCTACCTGCCACCTTCCACACGTGTGCGGCTAGACACTTGAAGGACGTAAATGGGCCCCCATCAGCTAGCTTCCTTCGCCTTCAATTTCTCGCGTGACATCTCTGAATGTGCTCGCATCAATTGAGATTCTCTTTTTTTTTTTTTTATTGTTTACAACTGGTACCCCCTACTTCAATCCATACAAAGCTTTCTCACATTTGCACACTTTATCTTCTTGTCGTTACTTGACAAACCGCGAGGCTACGTTACATGAGCTTCCTCAAATATGTCACCATTCAAGAAAGCAGTAACAATGTATGACTGACGTAAATCCCATCCAAAATGAGCTGACAATGCACATAGAAAACAGACAGTAGTCATACGACAAAGTGGGAGCAAAAATCTCTTCATAATTAATGCCTTTCTATTGTGCATAACCTTTTGCAACAAGTCTAGCCTTGTAGCAATCAGTCTCACCATCCAGCTTACGTTTCAACTTGTAAATCCACTTTGTACCAAATACCTTTCTGCCAGAAGGCAAATCACATAAAGTCCATGTGTCATTTTCTATAAGTGCATCACATTTTGATTGCATGGCAGCCATCCAATTTTTCGAATTATGTGCTTCATCAAAAGAAAGAGATTCCTCCACATCACATAAACTAGAAACAACCAAAGCATAACAATCTGACGCATGAGATGCATGGCGAGAATGTGAATGAGTATGACTGGACATTGGGGCATCCAATTTACTGTCATGCAAAGTATGCACCAACCATTTGGGCATAGCTCTAGTCTCCTCATTCTCAACCCTTTCCACATCAAGTACATAATGTACATCTACATCAATAATAGGTTGATACATAACATTTTCAGAAAACCCTCCACCATTTTCAAAATACCCCATATGTTGTACATTTGCCTCATTGGAATTTACATTCAAGTTTCCACCATCAAAAAGAGGCAACAAAGTGTCAGAAATGTCCTATGCGCTTACATTAATGTCTCTTGTACATGATAATAAAGGCTGAACTGAATCTTCCACAAACACAACACCTCATGAAACCAAGATATATTTCATTTGCGGATGGTATAAACTGTAACCTTTGCTTTTAGTATTGTAACCAACAAAAATGCATTAAACAGCCTTATCATCCAATCTTGTGTGTAGCATTTGTGGCACCAAAGCATAAGCTAAATAGATGGCTTCTTATCATGCCATGCTTCATAAGGATTCATAGACTACAAAGCTTTTGTAGGACACCTATT